>NC_139635.1:34593997-34596497 GCF_964638095.1 Poromitra crassiceps
AAGTCTCTCTCTCTCTCTCTCTCTCTCTCTCTCTCTCTCTCTCTCTCTCTCTCTTTCTGTGTGCTGCAAACATGCACTTTTTCTATACTCTCTTTCTTTCTCTCTCTCTTTATCTCTCTCGTCCCCTGTTTCGCTCAACTGACTTCCTGTGTGACACATTCATTGAGTTTCCGTATTCATGCCTCCAACTTCCCTTCCAGTAAAAAAAAAAAAAGAAAAAAAAACCCAGTGACTATTCATGTATATGAGTGTGGGTGTTATTCTTCACATGTAGTGCAGTTTAGGTTTAAAAAACCCTCACCTCGGTTTACCCTTCTCGTTATTTGCAGAATAGTTTCACCACCTGCTCAAACTGTTCACAGTCTCAAACTGATGTCAAATGAGTCTAGCACATTTTAGGGAAAGAAGCATAAACCACTGCTTTTCTGAAAATGTCATTGATTCTTATCTTTGGTCATACACCCCCCCCCCCCCCCCCCTCCTTTCTACCACATCAGTGGTTATAGGCTACTCATACTTTACATACAGTACAAGAGAAATGTTTACGTTTAGCCCGACTAACCATTGCCCCCCTCTGACTCTACTGTGAACTGTTCTCATCTCAGATCAGTTTGGCCAGATATTTCTGTTTCCCGTCGACTCTGTTTGACTGTTTCACACGGATCCTGTTGTGCCACGTGTGTATAGGTCCATAACTCCAGACTCTGAAAATGTCTCTCTATAAATATAATATTGCTATTTGGTGGACACTTTTGGGTGCCTTACAGTTAGTAATAAATAAATAGGCAGGTCAACTATGAGCTCAAGTCTGTGATCAGCATGAGGCAAACCATCAATACGTGCCCCCCCAAACCCCCCCCCCCCCCCCCCCACCCGGCCCCCGCAAAAAAAAGGCTATATACCGTAATCACTTTGAACGACTTAAGAAGTATTATGACTTTAAAAGTAGTTAAGCTTAACAAGAAGGGTCATTCCCTGTAAAGAAAAGGTCATTTAGAGTTGAGGTGGTTTCCCCGCCAACTCATCCCTGCTTGCAGCATCATGACTGCATGATTTTTTTTTTTTGTAACATGGGCGGCCTCAGTGGCATTTAAACACCCTGGCAGTGGCAGTGTCACTTATCATATCTTTGATACAAGACCATGTATGTCCAGTGTCACTGAGGCAAATTCCTCTGCATGTATATAGTATTTGGCTACAATGATTCTGACTCTGATCTTTTCATTAATTTAATTGAATACAGTGCTCTTGTTACTTGATAAAAAGTGATATACGGTTTTATTCTATTTTGAGCAAAAACCACTAACTTTACACGTGCATGCCGAATTAAAAATGTTAGAATCAATGACGTCTCTCTGCTGCACCTGTATCAATGGGGAATTTAATCGAAAATCTATTGATCTAAAGATATTGTAATTTTAACTCATAAATTTGTTTCATCTAATGAACAATAAATATTAACATATTAATATTAATAAAGGGAAAAAGCTACATGAATCAATTTCTAAACAAATCAGAGCAATTATTACAAGTATTATAATTGCAATATGCAAATGCACTTCCTCTCAATTAAGTCGTAATTGACAAATGGAAACAAACGATGCAGTTCCCACCAGTGTTACTATATGAAATGGTGGGACTGTTCATTTCTTACCGTTCATACATGTTGACAGGCCATTGCGACTGACAGACCGTTGACCATTCACACCACCTTTGTGGCTAAAATGAATTACTCTGCAAAGAAAATGAATTGCTTACCTTTCAGCTGGGACTGCAAACTAATTGAGCCATGCAGAGCGGAGCTGGAGCCTCAGGTTCTCCTGCACATGTCTGCATTGTTTTGGTACGCATGCTCACAGCTCACAGCACGCTCGCTGCATCCCAACTTCATTCTGGTTTTGCAGGAGGAGGAGGAGGAGGAACTCCAGCAGGTTGCCGTCATCGACGTCGATACTCCATTGAGGAGAATTATGGAGACAGTCCTGTTTTTGACTGACCTTAAAGCCCAGGCTGAGCGCTTGCAAATTCTTCCCAAAGTGACAGGACAAGAGGCATTTCTCTATCTCTCTGGGTGTCTCTCTCCCCCCCTAAATTCCTGCCCCGTCTGTGTAATTGCTGCAATAATTGATCGCTGCTCCTCCCAAACTATATTCAGTATTAGAATAACAATTATGTCATGTTGGAAATACAGAGGATCTTGCAAATTGGCCTGAAATGTCTTGAATGACATGTATTATGTGTTACTTCTGTAAGATGCCACCTGCACCCCACTGCACCCCCTCATCCTCCCCTCCCACTGCAGAGTGCCCACAAACGTGTATGTACACACGCACGCACGCACACGCATGCACACACACACACACACACACACACACACACACACACACACACACACACACACACACACACACACACACACACACGACACACACACACACGCACACGCACACAGCCACATGAATAGATGCATGACTGGGGTGCCTCACACGCACGTACACCA
>NC_139635.1:34606497-34621497 GCF_964638095.1 Poromitra crassiceps
CTGATTCTTTCTTAAAGTAGCATCAATACCACCACCTTCATCCAGCCTTGCTGGATCCAGGATCAATGGCATTTCCTGGATTTCATGAAACATTGGTATGTTGGTAGCCAGCATGGCATAGCCAGGGCCGATTTTACCAACGGGCTTACCCGGGCTGAAGCCCGGGGCCCGGGACATCAAGGGGCCCAAAAAAAAAAAAATTTTTTTTTTTTTTGGGGGGACCCTTGATGTTTTTTTTTTGGGCCCCCTGTCCAGGGTCTTCGCAAAAAATGTTTTTTTTACTGACGCCATTAAAAAAAAATTGCAGAGTAATAACATCCACTGTGAGAGGGTGTCCACCCGCTATGCCGACCACTCGCAATGCCGACCTTAGGTTTAGGCGTGGGGGGTGGGAGAGGTTAGGTTTTGGGTTAGGGTCTGGGGGAGGTTAGGTTTAGGCGTGGGGGTGGGAGAGGTTAGGTTTTGGGTTAGGGTCTGGGGGAGGTTAGGTTTAGGCATGGGGGCTGGGAGAGGGGAGGTCGGAACAGCGAGAGGTCGGAACAACGACATGGAACCCTGTGAGAGGGCTCCCGAATTTATCGTGCTTAGGGCCCCCAGATGTACAGGGATGCCCCCCCTTCTTCCTGCAAGAAGATGGAAAGGCTAGAAATAGCTTTCCTATGCAATCTATGGAACACTGTGCTGGAGGGTATACAGAAAACAAGCGCCAAACTCCAAGAAATTGACCTCGACCTCGACCTCTCCAGTGCAGTGGACTTGGTACGATCATTGAGAGATTTTATCGCAGGTCTACGAGACCAATTTGAAAGGTTCGAGTCTACAGCAAAGGAGCTCTCACCGAGTGTCACAGAGACTTACAAGGCCGACATAGTCAGAGGGAGACGGCGCAAAAAAACACCTGATGAAACATCAGAGCCAGATATTGCAATGACAATGACTGACCGACATAAATTTGAAGTCAATGTTTTCAATGTAATCATTGATAAACTTGTGGCAGAGTTAGACAGGAGGTATGAATCCTATAATGCACTGAATCGCAGTTTTGGATTTCTAAATCAAATTCACATCCTCTCATCTCAGGAACTTCGTTCAGCAGCTAAACTGCTTCTGAAGAAATACAATTTAGATTTACAGGGAGACTTTGTAGATGAAATAGTGCAATTCAAAGAATTCATCAAAAACAAAGACAATAAAAGTGTGCGGCACTTGCTTCAAATAATAAGGAAGAGGAACCTGTCATCAGTTTTTCCAAATGTGGATATTGCCTTCAGGATTTACTTAACTCTCCCTGTAACAAATGCCTCTGGAGAGCGCTCCTTTTCAAAACTTGGGCTTGTCAAGAACAGGATACGGTCTACAATGGGACAAGAAAGGCTCACCCACTTGACATTGATGTCATTGGAAAGTGACATTGTTAGAACATTGGACTTCACCACTCTAGTCAAACGCTTTGCCACGGCAAAAGTCAGGAAGAAGACATTTCAGGTACGAACAGACTTGAATACTGCTTGATTGATTTGTGCAATAATTGTGAGAATGTGTGTGTGCACTGTAATAATAACAGCAATAATAAATACTAAATAATAATAATAAAAGTGCTTGTTGTGACATCTCAGTGGCAATGTTTTCTTTCCAATCAGGCTGTTTATGAAAGAACATGATGGCTAAACCTACAGTTTGTGTTTGAAATGAAAGTTAGTGGGAAAAGGAGAAGATACTGAATAATGACATCACAACAGTATAATCCTAATGTTGATTTAAAATGAGATATTCCTTTAAATACGGCTAAAAAAGGTTAAAAAAAACACTCAAATTTTTGGGCCCTGCAGAGATGAATAGCCCAGGGGCCCATGAAGTGTAAAATCGGCCCTGGGCATAGCCATCATGTTCTAGGGTGTAATGAGATTGAGGTGATGTTAGGTCTCTGTCTGTTCTGTCTTTTTGACAAAGACAACATTTAGACCAGTCAGTTTGTCTTTTCGCAAACATGGAGTTTGAATCTGCCATTTTGGGTTTTGATTAAGGCCGAGGGGCTATCCTTTTACCACATTGACCAAATAACACACATTTTGGATGGGATACTAGGTTCAGTTATGTAAGGGTTAATGTACGACGAGGTGTCCATTATCACTTTTTAAGGGACGACGTGGAGGCGTGAACCGTCCAAGGCGAAGCCGAGGATGGTTGCCTCCGCGAAGTGCATTAACCCGCTTATACCATGGTCACTTGCCAACAAAACAATAAGACCAGTCATTTATATTTCCATGTGTAATAAATAAAGCAATCTAAATGGCTAAATGTCTGTTATTCATACTGTTAAGTCTTCCACGAAATAAAATAGTCCCTCCCACCTCCACCACCCGCTCCGTTTTAAAGCCGACTCAAACGTTAACTTTATTACAGGAATGCAGGTTTAACGATGTTTTGCGTTCTACATTAAATGAAGACATTACCGTTTGGCAGCTTGCTTTATTTTGTATGATAGATACGTATTGGCCAAGTATATTAACATTTAAGAGCGAAGAGTTTCAGGAAGTGAGAGTGAGAGAGCAGCGCCCTGCGTGTGCTGCTGATGTGGTGAAATGCAGAGAGAGTTCTCTCTCTCTCTCTCTCTCTCTCTCTCTCTCTCTCTCTCTCTCTCTCTCTCTCTCTCTCTCTCTCTCTCGTGCACGAGCCGAGGGAAATCTTCTCTTTCTCGTCGAGAAGAGCCTGGTGACGCGAGGTTAAAAAATCTCCGAAACGAAAATCAAAATTGTAAATAAGAGTTATTTTTGATAAACTGAGCACACAGGGGTGATTTAAATACTTACTTTGACCGACTCAATTTTTTTCTCAAGTTCCAAAATTGTCATATTAACCCTTAACGGGGGTATAGAGCTCAAACTGCTCTCCTGATAACACTGATGAAACTATGGCGCATTGATATGAACGGTGAACAGACCATTTAGCTAGGTGTCCATTATCACTGTACAATATCACTTTTTAATGGACACCTTGCAGCCAATCAGAATCGAGTATTCACCCAGACCATGGTATAATATTGGTTAACCTACACCTAGCCCGATCATTCATCCAATGCCATTTAAGTCCCGTGTGATCTGTACACCTTCCGGGTAACTGAAGCCCTGTTACCCTTGGCTCGGCTCTCCTGCGCTGGCACACCCTGTTCAGGTGCGGCTATCTAACTATATCTACTAACTACCAACTACGGTTTACTAGCTAATGGATATGGGGCTGTCAGACAGCATTTGGGACACTAAACTAAACTACTACAACTACAAGTCTAATAAAGCAGTAGTATATCTAGATCAGCTGACACTGAACCCCATGCTGAGTTACACAGCAGTGATGTCACCAGTGTGCCCTGGTTGTGTGCTGACATTCACTCTATTGCATATGAATAACATTTTCATATTACCAAATTAACTTAACAACAATCAATGGTACACATTTTTTGCTCTCCTGAGTCTGTAAAAGTACCTATGCTGTATCTCAAGAACCGTGATACAGACATGCACCTGGTACCAAAAGATCCGCAATACCCAACTTTATATTCAACTTTAGTACATTTATGGGGTTTAAAATCAATGCATTTGGAGTTATAAAGGAAAAACCACATTTTTGGGCGGACATCTTGGATTTTGGGGCCGCCATCTTGGAATTTTGCGTGGCCAGTGGTATTTATGAAAAGAGTGGGATTTGAAGAGTATATGTACCAAATGTCATGCTTGTATCACTATATTGAACGATTCTTGCTATATTTGCAATTATCTGCTCTACTATTAATCTGCTGCTGTGAAATAAATGTTTTATTTGATTTTGAATAGTAATCTTTCTTGTGCTGTTATTGCGCTTTTCAGAGGTTATTATGGTTAAAAAGTCCAGAAATAGGCATAGCGGGTATATAACCTATGTTTTACGATATAAAAATATCAAAGTTGCGTCAAGCAGAACAGAGCAGATCGAGCTCGGCAGGAATTCACGAGAATAATAAAATAAAACATCCTGTCGATTTTCAAAATAAAACCTGTTACTGTATGTCAAGAGAGAAACAGTCACACGTGGGGGGGGGGGGGGGGGGCTATTTAGCCTGCTTTCTATAATAATACATCCCTCAGTTACTTGAATGCGTTTCATTATTTTGGCAGCATGGGTTCAAATTAACTTAGTGAGTTGGTTTGAAATTTGTGTATATGCATGGCCTAAATCAGCAGTCATGTCAAGCCATTATGTGAGCATAATGTGAGTTTCTACGGTATAGGTGTGAAAACTGTGGTCTCTCAAAATATTATCTAACAGGAAACACCATGAGCATTTGCAGCTCAAGTTTGAAGAAATTTCATCACTGCACAGCTGACATCTCTCACGTAGGTACCTAAGGAAAGAGAGGAGAACAGGCCAGACTGCAGGCACTGACAACTGGACAGGGAAAAGGGCAAATATCACCATGTCAGGTGAGTGTCATTTACAGAACCCCCCCCCCCTAGTCTTTCACAGAATTGCTGAGGTATGGTAATATTTGCATGTTGGTCAGTGATGCTCAAGCCTAAATACTGTATAGTGCTAGATTTATTTAATAATAACAATGATGATGATGATAATAATAATAATAATATTTTTCCAATATTTTATTTTTCATTTCGAACAAAAAAACTCCAACAGGAAAAAAAAGAAGAAAGAAAAAGCATGCATATATTATCGACATTCCTATACTTGCCGCATAAGGTGCTTATGTGCTTGTAAGATATGTTGGGCCCTACTGTATCTTCCCCCTGGCCTTAGGTGCTAAACTGGCGTTAAACGCAAAAAAACATGCTTTGCGCCTGACTCGGGAAGATAGCATCATGTTTTTAGGCCCCGAAATGCTCTTTACGCTGAAGAGGCGTGGCGCAGTGCCAGAATAGGCCAGAATCTGTGTTTCGGCCTTAAATACCGGCCTAATGCTATCTTCTTAATTTAGTGCTTAGCGCTTTTCAAAACCAGGCCTTATTCAGTGCGCCGGGGATATAGGATTAGTTGACTGTTGAAAATTCGATGTCTGGTTTTGTCACGAGTAGCATACAAGTGAAGTGTGTGTGTGTGTGTGTGTGTGTGTGTGTGTGTGTGTGTGTGTGTGTGTGTGTGTGCGTGCGTGCGTGCGTGCGTGTGTGTGTGTGTGTGTGTGTGATGTGTTCTCTAATATTCCAGCTAACACTCCTGATGTTGTTGTTGTCAATGAAAATCACAGAGAGGTGTTCATCCTAGAGGTTGGCTGTACCTTTGACCACAGCCTAGAGGAGGCCTTTCTGACCAAGATGTTAAAGTATCAACAGCTGAAGCAGACCATTTCACAGCTGGGCTACATTTGTAACCTTTTAGTTTTCATATTCGGTAGCCTGGGTCATGTTCACAAACTGGTTGTGAGAGGCCTCCAGATGGGTGGACTACCTAAGAGAAGGGCCAAACAGCTAGCAAGGTATTGCTCAGTCTCTGCTATTATTGGTAGCCGCTCAATATGGAGAAGGGCTGCTTTTTGTATCCTTGAAGTGGATACTAACCAATATCTTGTATTACAGTGTAACTGTATTTGTCAACTTGCCACTGCAATCACCCTGTGTGGTGTTCCTTTTTTCTTTCTTTTTTGTACGCATTATTGTGGTTGCCAACTAGGCACTTTTGTAACTAACTGTCTCCCAGCATCTGACTGCATTATTAGTGTTTATGTACTTGTACTTAGGAAGGGACGGGCGCCGGCAAAATAAACTGATGTTTTTTTGGACGTTTGGATGATTTTTAGCCATATTTAGAGGAATATCTCATTTTAAATTAACATTAGGATTATACTGTAGTCATGTCATTATTCAGTATTTTCTCCTTTTCTCACTCACTTGGTGACCTGCTCTCCCTTTAGGTCGTTTTACAATTACACTACAACAGACAGCAACACAGGCAGAAACACTGAATTTATTATTATTATTATTATTATTATTATTATTATTATTATTATTATTATTACCTTTATTATTATTATTATTATTATTATTATTATTATTATTATCACTTTGAAACAGTGCAAAACTTGTCATCTCAACACAAAAATAAAATAAAACTAACCATATACTCTATACCATTATAGCAGCAGCCAATGACAACACATTCAAGCCATCCTAAAGTGCATTAGTGAGTGCAGTACAGAGTCCGGGTCTGTCTGTCTCTCAGGTGTAATAATCCCACGACGATCACGGCTTTAACAAGCGTCACAGGCTGTGTAAACAGTGTAAAGTGGGCTCTCTGTAACTTGATCCCCGGGTCTGTCTGTCTCTCAGGTGTAAGAGAGACATTGTAACAGATTTTGAAGAAAAAAAAAGGGGGGGACCAAATTTTTAGGGGGACAAAATGTCCCCATGTCCCCCTGCTTCCGGCGCCCGTGTGTGGACATAAATAAATCATTTAAATGTGTGTGTGTGTGTGTGTGTGTGTGTGTGTGTGTGTGTGTGTGTGTGTGTGTGTGTGTGTGTGTGTGTGTGTGTGTGTGTGTGTGTGTGTGTGTGTGTGTGTGTGTGTGTGTGTGTGTGTGTGTGTGTGTGTGTGTGTGTGTGTGTTATTCCAGGCCGGTTGTTCATCTCTCACATAGGAAAAGAGCTTCAGTCTGCATACCTGGATGGAGACATATTTATCCACAGGGAATTGACTGAAAGAAAGAAAGAAAGAAAGAAAGAAAGAAAGAAAGAAAGAAAGAAAGAAAGAAAGAAAGAAAGAAAGAAAGTAATTAACAAAAATATCAAACATGAAATCTATTTCTGAAAAATATATTACTATTACAGTACTACTTCTACTATTATAATAACAACAACAACAATAATAATAATAATAATAATAATAGTAATAATAATAATAATAATAATAGTGATGATGATCATAAAACGGGTATGTATCCAAATGTATTTTAGGATTGCAAAGTTGAATTATTTTCTGCTCTCAAACTCCATTATAGCTGCATGAGAACGAATGGAAAGCCCCGAGATTCATTGCAAGAAGCGCACATCATGTCTGCAGTACTGTAGTCTAGAGTGTACAGTACACAGATGGATGAAACAGCTGGGAACATGAACAGCTGTGTCTTTCATTACTTGCACACTGTCAAGCACACAGTCCACCTCACACTGTAAGGAAGCTTCTCTCTGCTCTCCTTCCTGAGAAAGTCTTTATCTCCCACAGCTTGGGAGGAACCTTCTCCACAGCACGGTCACAAGCATCAAGTTGGCATTCTTGGATTTGTTATTTAGCCCTGCGTCTGTCTGGAATGAAAACAGGCACATGGACAGTGATGAGAACTAAACTGAGCTCCACCTTACATAACACCACCACCCATGTGAGTGACCTGATGCAGCTATGGAGCATCTTCATCCTCATCCTCCCCAGTTGCAAGTTAGATGCCCTTTTGTGTCGACTGCCATCATTTGACTATAGTACATACTGTACATAGTATTTTTGCCATCACAGTCTCACAGAAAATGGTGAAATAGTAGCATTGTTCCACAGCGAGAAATGTTACAGTTTAACAATAACGACTCTAAAATTGTTAGATGGTAATGTGTTTTTGAATGGTAGTTTTTAGAGGGGTGGGATTTTGAGAGGGGTGAGAGAGGTTAGGTTTAGACGTAGGGGGTGGGAGAGGTTAGGGTTAGGGTAAAGGGTTAGGGTTAGGCATGGGGGGTGGGAGAGGTTAGGGTTAGGCATGGGGGGTGGGAGAGGTTAGGGTTAGGTGTGGGGCGTGGGAGAGGTTAGGTTTAGGCATGGGGGGTGGGAGAGGTTAGGGTTAGGTGTGAGGGGTGGGAGAGGTTAGGGTTAGGCGTGGGGGGTGGAAGAGGTTAGGGTTAGGTGTGGGGGGTGGGAGAGGTTAGGGTTAGGCATGCGGGGTGGGAGAGGTTAGGGTTAAGTGTGGGGGATGGGAGAGGTTAGGTGTGAGGGGTGGGAGAGGTTAGGGTTAGGCGTGGGGGGTGGGAGAGGTTAGGGTTAGGTGTGGGGGGTGGGAGAGGTTAGGTGTGAGGGGTGGGAGAGGTTAGGGTTAGGCGTGGGGGGTGGGAGAGGTTAGGGTTAGGTGTGGGGGGTGGGAGAGGTTAGGTGTGAGGGGTGGGAGAGGTTAGGGTTAGGCGTGGGGGGTGGGAGAGGTTAGGGTTAGGTGTGGGGGGTGGGAGAGGTTAGGGTTAGGCGTGCGGGGTGGGAGAGGTTAGGTGTGAGGGGTGGGAGAGGTTAGGGTTAGGCGTGGGGGGTGGGAGAGGTTAGGGTTAAGTGTGGGGGATGGGAGAGGTTAGGTGTGAGGGGTGGGAGAGGTTAGGGTTAGGCGTGGGGGGTGGGAGAGGTTAGGGTTAGGTGTGGGGGGTGGGAGAGGTTAGGGTTAGGCGTGCAGGGTGGGAGAGGTTAGGGTTAGGCGTGGGGGGTGGGACAGGTTAGGGTTAGGCGTGGGGGGTGGGAGAGGTTAGGGTTAGGTGTGGGGGGTGGGAGAGGTTAGGGTTAGGTGTGGGGGGTGGGAGAGGTTAGGGTTAGGCGTGGGGGGTGGCGGGTGGGAGAGGTTAGCTTTAGGATTAGGGTAAGGGGTTAGGCGTGGGGCGTGGGAGAGGGGCCCCCCGACCGGTAGGGACCCCGACCCGAACCCCTCAGACCCCCTAACCCTAACCCAGACCCTAACGCTAACCAAAAACCCACCAAAAAATGTATAATTACCATCCAACAATTTTAGAGCCGTTATTGTTAAACTGTAATGTTTTTTCGCTGTGGACAAATGTTACTATTTCACAATTTCTTGTGAGACTGGGCTGATTTTTGCTGTACTGCTGTCTTCTGGATATATATCGGCATGTGTATTCCCTGCACATGAGTCATGCTCTGATAATGTAGTGACACTCTGGAGATGGACAGATGTGATGTGATTCGATTCAATTCCAAAATGGCTTCAATCAGGAGAGACAAGTTAATCAAGTAAAGGCAAATGTTTATTATACAGATGACATAGTGAAATTAAGTCACTTAGAACAGTACATAAGGGGAAATGCAGCTGATACTGTATCCATGCAAATATTGTTATCATTCTAGGTTTTCAGTTTCAGTGTCTCTGTCATAATTCTTCCTCTTTAACTGAAGTTTTAAGGTACATGAACCATCATCCTGTACTCTGCAGTGCAAGATCCACTCAGCGGAAGAGCTTCACATTTGTCAGCAAGCAAGCAATGGAACAATTGAACTTCACGACCAATGTTTCCAACATGTTCTCCTGCAACTCTAGTGGTCTGGTCCCCGGGGTGCTCCTGTCCCTCTGCTTCCTGCTGGGGGTTCCTGGTAACATAGCGGTGATCGTCTTCCTCAGACGAAATCGCCAGCAACTGACCGGTCTGAGCCGCTGTTTGATGCTGAACTTGGCTGTGTCCGACCTCTTCTGCCTGATCACCCTGCCCCTATGGATCTACAATCTGCTCTACAACTGGACCTTGGGCCTGGCGGCATGTAAGGTCCTGACATATCTTGTGTGCTGCAGTGTCTCTGCTAGCCTGTTTACTGTGACTGCGCTGAGCATCCAGCGCTACCTCCAGGTGGTTTACCTGCGCATACTGGGCCAGGCAGGGCAGAGGGGGGTTCTGGTTGGGCTCTGGGTCCTCGTAATGATCCTGTGCACCCCTACTTTGGTGACTCGACAGTTGGTCAAGGACGAGAACTGGATCTCCTGCCAGGCACAGTACTCTTCCCGTGGCCAACACGTCGGCTGGTTGCTGATGGTATTCCTGCTGGCATTTGTTGTTCCATTCTCTACCGTGTTATTTACGTACATCCGGCTTCACAAGAGAGTGAGGAGAGCCGCGTTCTCGAATGACCCGCGGATGACCAGACTGCTGACCGGCATCATCGCCACCTTCTTACTCGTCTGGATGCCGTATCACGCCGTCAACGTCCTGGAAGTGGTGGCTACTTTGCACAGGAACAAGGTCCTGTTGAAGTTCTGTCTGGAGCACCGGAACACTGTGGGAGCGCTAACGTTTGCAAACAGCTGCCTGGATCCACTGCTTTACGCCTTTGCCTCTCGACAGGCGTGCGCTATCTGCAGACATGTTTAAATGTGTATAGAGAGGCAAAGTGGAACGTCACTTCCTGCTTCAGCACTGTACCAGAGATTTTCATCCGCCATTTATTTTCCCATAGACATTTTGTAAAATGCTTATAAAATAGTTGTACTTCGTTGAACCAAACGGTTCAGCTAATGCTATAATCGGGAGAGACCATAGAACATTTCACGTGGACCAAAACCTAAAAAAACAACATCGAATTTTTTTTTTCTTTAAACCCGCATTTTTTTTAACGTTTTGGTCTGAGTGAAATGTTATGCGATCTCTCCTGTTTCTAAATATATCTGTACCGTTTGGTTTGAACCAGTAAAACTGTTTTTATACGCATTTTACGAAATGTGTATGGGAAAATAAATGGCGGATGAAAATCTCTGGTACAGTGCTGAAGCAGGAAGTAGGCGGTCACTTTGCCTCTCTATACAGCGAGGGCAAGGGAAATGCACCAATACAATTCACAAAGTAACGTTGGCAGCTATAGGGGCGAACGATGGACTCATGAGATGTGATGTGCTCACACGCACACACACACACACACACACACACACACACACACACACACACACACACCCACACACACACTTCATTCTCTAGCTAGCACACCACTGACATACATAACTCGAATATCGCATTGAACACTTTGTAAAATAAATTAAGAAAAAAGCTGCTCTTCTAATAAATTGTAACTCTTAACGCAATGTGAAATTTGTTTTGTTTTTTACCTCTCAACACATGTATCCATTTATGAAAGGATCAGTAGCAGAAAACGAGCTCTACTGTTCATTACTGTAACGATGAGATGAGATGAGATGAGAGCTCACTTTAACTTTACAAAGATCAACAGTGGCCTGTTACAGTATGCTGTCAAGGCCAAGACAAGAGGTTGTGTGTTACTGTCCACTATGTAACACCCCCCCTTCTCTCTCTCTCTCTCTCTCTCTCTCTCTCTCTCTCTCTCTCTCTCTCTCTCTCTCTCTCTCTCTCTCTCATTTATCTATATATCTATCCATCCATCATCCATCCATCCATTTAAATAAGCAGATGGGTTTTTATTGAAGTTGAGTCATTTTAAGTAATTTGCTTACAAAATAATCAGTTAGGATAGAATCGTTTGTTTAAAATTTTCGGATATAAATTGATATATTTGGGAATGAAACATAACAAATTGCACATACACTTTGGTTTACGTGCATTATTTTATTATAAACATGTGTTATTGACTGATACAGTATTGGGTATTGGGAGGAAACAAAGCATACCTGAGATTGGATTGATTGCGTGCCATGTGGTGTGGTAAAAAGATCACTTTTAGCTGATGCTGTATAATACAAAGGCTGTTACTAATCTACTACAATCTAGTATCATAGCAAGGCACCTGACCCCACATGCTCCACTGGCCAGATTCTCAGGAAGTGTATTGGTGTGTCTGACGCAGGCCGTTACTGAGAAACAGCAGTTAATAACACTGTTGTCAACTTGTCAGATATAAACCTTGTATTTCCAAAGTTTCAACATTGCAGGAACTAATAAAAACGTCTGTATTTTTCAGGTTGTGCAACCGAGTCGTACAATTTTCTCAATTGAAAGAAGAGCCTGAGATCCTTCCACTGAAGTGAAAAGCTGAAAATCAACATTAGACATAGATGGTTTTCACCCCACCGCGATGACAGTGAGGCCAGGAAGTCACGTGGTCCCACACAAAACAATGACCCAGTTTACTCTGCAACATGGTTATTTGACAAACAATGCATCGCACAGACACAATGAAACACACACAGTGAGGAAAATATCTAGGTCAATGATGATGTGTAGAAACTCAAATGGTCTCTCAGAATATTAAACGGGTTTGGTTTCTTCTAACTGGAGTGAGTGTATGAATCTATCATGTGTAGTACGGAGCTGCAATGTATAGTATAGAGCTGGAGTGTGTAGTATAGAGTTTCAGTGTATAGTCTATAACTGGAGTGTGTAGTATAGAGCTGCAGTGTATAGTATATAACTGGAGTGTGTAGTATAGAGCTGCAGTGTATAGTATATAACTGGAGTGTGTAGTATAGAGCTGCAGTGTATAGTATAGAGCTGCAGTGTATAGTATAGAGCTGGAGTGTATAGTATAGATCTGCAGTGTATATTATAGAGCTGGAGTGTGTAGTATAGAGCTGCCGTGTATAGTATAGAGCTGCAGTGTGTAGTACAGAGCTGCAGTGTATAGTATAGAGCTGCAGTGTATAGTATAGAGCTGCAGTGTATAGTATAGAGCTGGAGTGTGTAGTATAGAGCTGCAGTGTATAGTATAGAACTGGAGTGTGTAGTATAGAGCTGCAGTGTATAGTATAGAACTGGAGTGTGTAGTATAGAGCTGCAGTGTATAGTATAGAGCTGGAGTGTGTAGTATAGAGCTGCAGTGTATAGTATATAACTGTAGTGTGTAGTATAGAGCTGCAGTGTATAGTATAGAGCTGGAGTGTGTAGTATAGAGCTGCAGTGTATAGTATAGAACTGGAGTGTATAGTATAGAGCTGGAGTGTGTAGTATAGAGCTGCAGTGTGTAGTATAGAGCTGCAGTGTATAGTATAGAGCTGCAGTGTATAGTATAGAGCTGGAGTGTGTAGTATAGAGCTGCAGTGTATAGTATATAACTGTAGTGTGTAGTATAGAGCTGCAGTGTATAGTATAGAGCTGGAGTGTGTAGTATAGAGCTGCAGTGTATAGTATAGAACTGGAGTGTATAGTATAGAGCTGGAGTGTGTAGTATAGAGCTGCAGTGTATAGTATAGAGCTGGAGTGTGTAGTATAGAGCTGCGGTGTATAGTATAGAGCTGGAGTGTGTAGTATGGCACTGCATTAGCATGGTTCTCCTCCTATCTCACAAATAGAAGCTTTGCCATCAACATTGCTAATTGCTCCTCCTCCTCAGCTACCCTCTCCTGTGGGGTCCCACAAGGGTCCATCCTTGGCCCGATTTTCTTCTCACTGTACATGTTACCCCTCAGTTTAATCATTCAGAAGCACAACATATCCTTTCACTGTTATGCTGACGACACACAGCTTTATGTCTCCCTGAAACCCAACAACCAGTCCATACTAAACAGTCTCCTGGCCTGCCTCGACAACATTAAATGCTGGATGGCAAACAACTTTCTACAACTCAATGAAAACAAATGTGAAATAATCCTGTTCGGTCCCCCAGACGTTGTCTCCACCCTCACCAACAGTCTAGGCAACCATTCCGCCCTGGTCAAGCCCTATGTTAAAAACCTAGGTGTCATTTTTAATCCCCAATTTAAGTTTGATAGACAGGTAAATTCAGTGGTAAAGGCATGCTTTTTCCAACTCCGCACTATTGCCAAGCTCAAAGCCTTTCTCTCCCCTGCAGACCTTCAGAGAGTCATCCACGCTTTCATCTCATCTAGATTAGATTACTGCAACTCTCTCTACACAGGCATCAATCAGTCCTCCCTGTCCCGTCTGCAGTTAGTACAGAACGCCGCTGCCAGACTTTTGACCGGAACCCGCAAAAGAGACCACATAACTCCTGTCCTTGCCTCCCTTCACTGGCTTCCAGTACGCTATAGAATAGACTTCAAGATTCTCCTGTTTGTATTTAAAGCACTTAACAACCAGCCCCCCTCCTACATCTCAGACATCCTATCCCCCTACTCCAACACTAGAGCCCTCAAGTCAGCCGATCAGAGGCTCCTGACAGTCCGGAGGTTCAACCTCAAGCTTAGGGGGGGCCGTGCCTTTGATGCCGCAGCCCCTGTCCTGTGGAACAGCATCCCCGCCTCTATCAGGCTCGCCCCCTCGATAGAGGCCTTCAAATCAAACCTGAAAACCCATTTCTACCTGCTAGCATTTCCTGATTCTAGATGATTCATGCCTTGGTTTCCCTATGTTTTTGTGTATCTCTACCCTATGTACAGCACTTTGGTTGACATGGTTTGGTTGTTTAAATGTGCTCTATAAATAAATTTGATTGGTTGATTGATTGATAGCGCTGGAGTGTGCAGTGTGCATCTAGAGCAGCCCTGGGCATTATATGGCCTGGGGGCCAGAAGCAGCCCTCATGATGGCTCTGCCTGGCCCGGGAGGTCTGAGACAAACCACACCATTTTACTTACGAAGCTAAAACATCAAATGAGATTACCTAAATTGGCTGTTTGGAGTGTGTATTATGAATCTGAAGTGTGTAGTATAGAGCTGGAGTGTGTTTGTAGTATAGAGCTGGAGTGTGTATTATGAATCTGAAGTGTGTAGTATAGAGCTGGAGTGTGTTTGTAGTATAGAGCTGGAGTGTGTATTATGAATCTGAAGTGTGTAGTATAGAGCTGGAGTGTGTTTGTAGTATAGAGCTGGAGTGTGTATTATGAATCTGAAGTGTGTAGTATAGAGCTGGAGTGTGTTTGTAGTATAGAGCTGGAGTGTGTATTATGAATCTGAAGTGTGTAGTATAGAGCTGGAGTGTGTTTGTAGTATAGAGCTGGAGTGTGTAGTATGAATCTGAAGTGTGTATATAGAGCTGGAGTGTGTGGGTAGTATAGAGCTGGAGTGTGTAGTATGGAACTGGAGTATGTAGAGTTGTAGGCTATTGTTTGAATCTGTGTGTAGCGTTGTAGTGTGTATTGTGGAGCTTTTGGAGTTGGAGTAGCCTATGTCCAGCTGGCAGGGTTCAGCCCGGTTTGACAGCCAAAAAGGGGGAGTGGCCTGAAACATCACAGTTACAGCTTTTCTTTCTCGAGCACAAAAGGTACTTTTGCACCTCAAAGCTGAATATTCATTACACTGAAATGCCACACAGCCTGTAAAGAGACAAAAGCCTGCGTCTGTTCTGTGTCTTGTTGCAAATGCAAATCCATCAGCTGCTGATTGGTCTCAATGTAACTTGCACAGCCAGCGCACAGGCTCAGCT
>NC_139635.1:34623225-34820820 GCF_964638095.1 Poromitra crassiceps
TAAAAAAATCCTTCTAGCTCGCCTGCTTCTCTTCATCCATATCTCCTCCTTTATGATCGATGTAGATTTAATAACAAGGGGAATGAAAAGCGATCATGTCTGTTTACTCTGTTACCTGCTTCACCTCATCAGTGTATACTGTAGGCTACTTCATGACCTGATTCACCTCATCAGTGTACAGTATACTGTAGGCTACTTCATGACCTGATTCACCTCATCAGTGTACACAGTATACTGTAGGCTACTTCATGAAAATGTTCCAAAAGGAAATAAAACACTTAATAAAAAGCGAGGAATATGAAAGCAAGGCGAGAGCCATAAAAGGTAGGCATAAAAAGTAGTTTGTAATGGTATTGACCTACCCAACCCTGTTCATCTGTGTGTGTGTGTGTGTGTGTGTGTGTGTGTGTGTGTGTGTGTGTGTGTGTGTGTGTGTGTGTGTGTGTGTGTGTGTGTGTGTGTTTTTACACGCATGCATGCACAGTCAAGTACAGAGGCCAAGTGAGGGCATGTTTACAGTGAAACACCTTCCAACTTCTCCCTCCCTCCCTCTCTCTCTCTCTTCCCCTCCCTCTCTCTCGCTCTCTCTTCCCCTCCCTCCCTCTCGCTCTCTCTTCCCTTCCCTCCCTCTCACTCTCTCTTCCCCCCCCCTCTCTCTCTCTCTCTCTCTCTCTCACTCTGTTCAGTTCAATTTAATAAGCTTTATTGGCAAGAAGTGCAGTTCAAAATATTGCTAAAGCTTTGGAAGTAATCAGTGACAATAATGACATTAATAATGGTATTAAAAATAGATATATGAAAATAAGTGGCTATATATATAATAATTGTAATAGTAACAATATACAATAAAAGTAGGAATAAAGAAAATAAAGTCACATGGAGAATAGATGAATGTATGTATTAAGTAACAAAGAATTAACAAAGATGTCAAATAAAATTAAATGTCTGTTTCTCTCTCCTTCCCTCCCTCCCTCCCTCTCTCTCTCTCTCCTTCCCCCAACCTCGCTTTCTCTCGGTCTCTCTCTCTCCCTCCCTCAGGTACAGCTATGAGGAGTGCCGGGCCACTGCCGACTGGCTCCTGACCCACACGGAGCTGCGCCCCCTGGTGGGCATCGTGTGCGGCTCAGGTCTGGGCGGCCTGGCCGAGATGCTGAAGGACACGGTGGTCTTCAAGTACAAAGACATTCCCAACTTCCCTCAGAGCACAGGTACACAAAACAGCTGTGGACGCGTCGTGTGTGCATGTTGTTGGTGTGCGCTAACGTGTGTTTAACTCTGTGTGTGTGTGTGTGTGTGTGTGTGTGTCTGTGTGTGTGTGTGTGTCTGTGTGTTGCAGTGCATGGTCATGCGGGCCAGCTGGTATTTGGGACACTAAAAGGGAAACCGTGTGTTTGCATGCAGGGCAGGTTCCACCTCTATGAAGGATATCCCATCCAGAAGGTGAGCAGGGACTACGTACAGACACAGCAGTCACTACTGTTGAGCAGTGTTGGGGGTAACTCATTACAAAAGGAACATATTACATGTAATATTTTACTTTTAGCAGTAACTCAGTAATATAACTTATTACTTATAGGATTTCAGTAATATTATACCAGTTACTTTGTCAAGTAACTCAAGTTACAAATTGAGTTACATTTTATTAAATCAATGCACATATTTAAAAAAGATACAATCATTTCTTAATCAAACTGTGTGTTTTTATGCAAATAACCACTATTTTGACGACAATAACAAAGGAAAATGATAACATTTAGAATTTTGGATTGTTTACACTGACTTCAAGGTGGTTGAAATTATTTTTGGGATGGTTCCGGGGCAACGATGTCATTCAGCTGCTGCTGTTGTTTTGGTAAAAGTAATGCAAAAGTAGTGTAATAAGTAACGAGTTACTCTACACAGAAAGTAATATTGTAAAGTAACTTATTACTTTTAAATGAAAGTAACTAGTAATATGTAGTATATTACATTTTGAAAGTAACTTGCCCAACACTGCTGTTGAGGGGATAGTTCACTTTTTTTTTAAGTCTAGCCCTATTTGCCGAGTTATTTCTCAGCACAATCCATGCTGTTCCTCTTAGTAGCTCTGGAAAGTTGGGCAAAAAAACGAATGCAAGGTCAATGGCGTCACGCTCCTGTATGTACAAGCTGACTGAAATGTACTTTGTGTGCACTGTGGATTAAATGTTAGCGAGCCTCAGTCAGCTTGTACATACAGGAGCATTTGCCTGTATAGTATGAAAAGCAACTTCCACAGAGTGAGATAATCATCATCACAGTGAAGCCTTCATTTGGTTTAGTCAAATATTATATCTGATCTTTATTTAATTGTGCTGAGTGGAGTGTTTTCATCTCTCAGCACTGCCTAACCTCTGGTTCCCATCAGTCAGCTCACACGCACACTCTCCTCCAGAAAATAAGCTCTAATATCACATACATATTTTCTTATTTGGTTTGGTGTGCCTTGAAGAAGAAATTCTTTCTTCAAATATTATCAGCCTACGACCTTTGCAACAGTTAAATTGTACCAGTGCCATTTCATAAAAACCTGTTTTGATAGGTTTTGTACAATTTGTTTTAACCTATTTTATGTTTTTGTAGTTGCATGTTCTACTCTTGTGTAACTGCTTTTCAGCCCGACGCTTTTGCTTCATCTTACTGACCGTTATTCGTCATTGTTTTGTTGCTTGAAAAGTGCCGCCTAAAATGCAATTCTAGTTCTGAAGCTAGTTTTGCTATTATGAATGTTGTTGTTGTTGTCATTATTATTATTATTATTATTATTATTGTGTGTACATTGTGTAAGCACATGACATGTCCTTCTATGCTCCTGCGTGGTCCAGATCACGCTGCCCATGCGTGTGTTCAAGCTGATGGGCGTGAGGACGATGATCATGACCAACGCGGCCGGAGGCCTCAACCAGGACTACAAGGTGGGAGACATCATGATCATCAAGGACCACATCAACATGCCCGGCTTTGCTGGAAACAACCCGCTGGCTGGACCCAACGATGACAGGTGGGTGAGGAGAGGGTGCATGAGGAGATGTGACGGGACGAGGGAGGGAGGGAGGGATGCATGGAAGGAGATGGGGAGGGTATTTAGGGTGAGAGGGTGGCCCAATGTTGAACTGAAACATAGGTGGACGAGATCAATGGATTGTTAAGGTTCAACCCAGATGGGTTTTTCAAGGCTGATACCAATATTTTTGTTTTGGAGTTGCTAACTTGCTAATAGCTGATATTTCTGCACCAATAACTTTAGGTTTGGCCATTTCATGCCCCACAAATACAACTATTCGGTGATTCCCCCAGAATCTTATTCTTGGCAGGATTGAAAAGCATCTATTGTCCCGTTAAGTGATGACAACATGGCCCAAAATCATCCACATGTCCCTTGTAAATCATTGGCGCCATGCTATCAGTTTACCTATCAGTTTCACTATGTTGCATGCTAGTATGCCACTAGTATACAAAATAAGAAAAAGGGCATTTTAGTCATTCAAAATATATATTTTTTGTTCTATACATTCATCAACTTAAAAAAGAAGAAGCACAGAGCACCGTAGCCAACAATCTGCTGGGACACAATGGTTGATTTAGCGCCCCTGTATAAATAAACAAACTTTTGTTGCCTTTGTTCTCATGAGGATGTTGACCAAAAAGACTCATGCATGAATCATTCGTACGTACGCACGCACAGATCTGATCTTAAATTGTTAAACAATTGTCTTAAACAATTTAAGAACTTTAGCGGCATTCATCAATACTTGCGTACTTCCCGCTTGCTCATAGGTAAGATCAACATTTAGAGTGCTGGGCCACACGTAAGCCAATACGCACAAAAGCCAACTTGTATTCTGTGCCGTGAAATATTAATGATGACGAAAAAGCAATTTACGCCACGAAACACAGAGAATCACTCATTTAGCACAAATTTAGAAAGCAGCTCTTCTCTGATTTTTGACTTTTTTGGCACGTCTCCATCGTCATTCCCATCTCCAAATCCTGCTGCCACTAAGAAATAACCAGGATGTTTGTATTCCTGGAAGTGGAATAAATATTTGGACACATCTGCTACAGATAACTGTCCATTGTTTAGAGACACAAAATTACTTTTAAGCCATTTTTTGTGGTGTTAAAGTTGGAGGTGTATTAATGGTGAACGGGAGGATGGTGAAAAGGAGAAAAGTCTTCTACAATACAGTATTTGTATTCTGTAACATTTGAACAGCTTTTTAATTGACATTCCACAATTCAACTGTTTCGCTTTTGTCTGTAGATGTTTAACAGATTCTGTTTGGTTCCTGTTCCACACACCTGATTCTCATCACATACGCTGCTAAATTATTCTGAGAATATGTTCATGAATTGTCACATAATATACAAGTTGTTTTGAACTTAAATTTTAATTTTTCAAAGCAAATTGCTAATGCAATAAGCTGTTGAAATGTTAACAGGCTACTCTGTAGATTCTCTGTAGGCAGACTATCCAAATAAAGTAAAAAATAAATCCAAATTTATTCATTTGTTTACACTTATTAAAGATGATTTTGACAAAAGAAATTAGCACGCGCACACACACACACACACACACACACACACACACAGAGCTGAGGGTCAGATGAGTTTAACATTATAGTTGTCAAATTGCTATGGCTTGTTGGTTTGCAATTATATGGGTCTATTCCGGCGTTTCCTTATGCTAATGAACAAGTTGCCATCGCACGTCCAATTTAAGATGAAATGCAATTTATCAACATACGCAAAGACTGGCTGTCAGATTTCCCTCTTAATGCTTTGTGCAAGAACAAACACTATAAGAGAAAAATAAGAAAACATTCCTGCATGAGGCCCAATCTCCCAAACCTGGTAAAAGTGTATTTATTCCCAAGGGCCAGTTCACCCCAAAATCAAAAATACATACTGTATTTTTCCTCTTACATGTAGTGCTATTTACCCATCTAGATCGTTTTGGTGCGAGTTGGCGAGTTTTGATATTGGCCGTAGAGATGTCTGCCTTCTCTCCAATACAATGGAACTCGATGGCACTCGACTTGTGGCGCTCAATGCACCAAAAATAGATTTGATTTGAAAAAGTCAACAGAAATCACCATAAATCTAACCTGGTTACTCAAGATAATCCACATACCTTGTTGTGACTGAGCAGTTTCTAGCAAGCAGCCAGCAGCTAGCAGGTGTAGTTTGGTCCAGATAAGATAGTTCCTACGTGAAACTGTTCAGTACAAGGTCTGTGGATTATCTTGAGTAACCAGAAATACACGTAAGAGGAAAATTATGTCTTTTTGATTTGGGGGGTGAATTGTCCCTTTTAACTGAGTCAGTTGGGGCGCTTCACTATCTGGATTGGTACATCGCTGTGTAGGTAGGGGAAAAAAGGTAGGAATCTACCTTTCCTTTTGCTCTAGTTGAGTCAACGGCACGCTCCTCCCCTCAGGTTTGGTGTGCGCTTCCCCTGCATGTCCGACGCCTACGACCGCAAGCTGGTGCAGCTGGCCCAAGAGGTGGGGGCGGAGCTGGGCTTCAGCGAGTTCCTGCGGGACGGCGTGTACTGCGTCCTCGCTGGACCCTCCTTCGAAACCATCGCAGAGTGCCGCATGCTCAACAGACTAGGAGCTGATGCTGTTGGTGAGTTTGGAGACACACAAGCACACACACACACAGACACCCAACACACTCGTACAGCATTATCACAGCCCTTTATCTTAGTACTTTATAAATGTAACTATTTATATCTTGCTAAAACGACATCCTATAATGTAAATGTATGTATGTATAATGGGAATCTCTCCATTCCTCCGTAACCGTTCTACTGTATAACACATAAATTGGCATACTGCATACCATTTGAGCCACATGCTAATATGAGGTGTTGCCCTGGTCTGTGTGTTAGGCATGAGCACGGTGCACGAGGTGATCGTGGCGCGTCACTCGGGGATGCGCTGCTTCGCCCTGTCTCTGATCTCCAACCGGGCGGTGATGGACTACGACAGCCAGGAGAAGGCCAACCACCAGGAGGTGCTAGAAACGGGCGAGCTGCGGGCCGCCCAGCTGGAGCAGCTGGTGTCCAGTATGGTGGGCCGGCTGGAGCACAACAACAACGACGACGCCAGCTGATCTGACCCCGCCCCCCACGCTGACCCCGCCTCCTGTACAGGTGTAGCAGGCCAGATTAACCCCCCTCCAAACTATACCTGGGTATTGTCTGGCCTAGCCTAAAATATACCCAGGGGGATAAAATAGCCCAGGCTGGTTTATACCCTGGGGTACATTTTGGCCTAGGCCAAGCTATACCCCCCACCCTTCCACACACACACCACCCCACCGCTGCGTGTTACAGAAGTTGAACAAGTAAAACATGTTTGTTGGGTTTATGCAAGTAAAACAACATTTGGGTTGCAACAAAAGCAGATTGGTTGGGGTTAGGGTTATGGTTTGGGTCAGGATATAAACAGGCTCACCTACTTTAAGCCCGGGTATAGTCTGGCGTGGGGGTATATGTTGGGCTGCTGGGCCAGCTGCCCTGCTCTATACATGGTCACAGCAGGAGGAGTTTTAGAAAGCTTGCTAAAAAGCTGTGCGTAGTTTTAACAGCCAGGCTAGATTTATTATTACTTAATACACTGGTTTCTTAGGTGGTCACGTTCAGGGCAAAACTCTTTTTTTTTCCAAATTGATTTTTCCACTGACTGTTACTTTAAGTCTAGTCTTAATATCCAGAGACCAGTAGGCTTATACTCCATTCTTAGCAATGTTTACATTATTTTTTAGGGTAGCTGTTATTGAGATGTATCGATAAATGATGCTAATCTCTGACCAAGTCTTGTGTATATACAGCACATCTGTTGTGTTTCAGTGAAACAACCTGTTTTTGTTTCTAATTTAATACATTTTAACTTAATAATAATAATAATAATAAATACTATTTATTGTTTCCATTCTTTTACATTCCCTGACAACCGCAAATGACACGAGAAGTGATTTTATTTTTTTATTTTGATGTCGATCGAGGACCAACTCATAATTCAACAGTGATTCCTCCACGGCATCATGGCTAAAAGGAGGTGAAATGAATGATTTCATAAAGTGTAACAGACGTAATAAAAATTATGTTCTCTAAAATATTTAAGCACTTATTGCAATGGTAGCACTTACTACTGCTTTTATTTACTGTAAGAGTGTGTTGGAGGTTTTGGTGGGCAGACTATATATAAGGGATCTGTGTTGTATGGGACAGTTATTGTCAACTACTGGAGGTTAGGTGGCCGGATATAACAAATACACAAAGTATGTACCTTTTAAAATCTATCCAGAAACACGTCTTATCACTGTGCTAACTAATGGATATGGGTTTTGTCTGTATATTGCCGTCAGTGCTTTTGGAGGTAACGTTACTGTACAATGAATTTGTTTATTGTCCATTTTTTCCCTTTGTGCTTATTGTGTTACTTTTACAATAAAACGACTCAACTTGAAAGTAGTGGTTTTGTGAGTGGTACTTTCCAAGCATCACAGCCAGGGAACCAATAGGATTTAACTGTGTGTTCACCAGTTTGTTGGCCAAACGGACAAATCATCCCCCAGATCTCAAACGGTTAGATATCAATATCATCACTCTGTGATGTTCACTACCTTCCAATTGTGGTTGGAATTCTGTAATTTACACTTTTGATGAAGCCACTTTCCCTGGCTTGGTTTCTGTTAAGACTGCCTACCTACGTGCCCCTGAATGACTTTCAGCAGAGGCCAGAGAACGGGTTTCACATGTAGGTGGAGAGAGAGGGAGCGTTTTTCCAGTTGAGAGAAAGTGAAAGCTGCATCCCTTACTCAAAACACAGCCTGGCTGGTGGCTGGTCTACTGAGGCTGTTGGTGCAGAAATTGGTCTCTGACTAAAACCAGAACCTGACGTTTACCGTTGATGTTTAAGATCCCTGACCCATTTTCTACTCTCACACTCAAATATCTCTGTTTGGCCAATTATTTATGGAGATAAATAACATACACCAAATAACATGGGCCCACAAATGCAAGATACATTGCCGACAGCTGATTTAAACAGTTTAAAGATGGGTGTGTTCTTTAAATCCCTCCCTGCTGATTCATTGTAAGCCCGGCCTCTGGACAAGGACACCAATGAAAGGCCTACAATATAAATCTAGACTGGGCATGCAGTGGGTTCTCTCCCTGTGAGAGAGAAGAGCATTGGGAACGTTGACATTTTTATTGTCTCTCTTATGTCTCCAGGCTAGTCTGCTATAGGCCGGTCCCCACTTCCTTACCCAAAATCCTCCACTGCCTCCTGTCCCCTCCTCCAAACACCAGTTTCCATGACGTTAAGGCTCGTGTTTATGGCCGTACAAGGTCATGTGAATTTTATGAGCTGTCCATGTGCCCTCAGCATACGAGCAGGTCCATGTGTTCAAACGTATAGGGAAATAAAGCCGTGTGCTGCAGTATGTATCATGGACATCTTAATGTGTCATTACAGTAATCACTTTACCTTCTGGTTCAGCACTTGAGCTTTTGGGAGACGCACAGGCCTTTCTAACTCCTGTTAAAATGTCCTCTTTGGTTGCCACCACCGCAGCACAGTTTGCACACGCCTAAATTATCTAATACCACAACTACTATTAAACAAATATTGAATTTAGCTTCAGCATCGTTGACAATATCGTACAAATACTGATATGACATGAACGGTGATGTAACGTTGAGTCAAAAATGTGGATGAAGTACAAATTCCAGTTAGAGGAAAATACCTAACTAATAATAATTTATAATAATTTATAATCGAAATAGTAATCAGATTTTCAGTATATATATATATATATATATATATATATATATATATATATATATATATATATATATATATACTGTATATAAAACTTTTGCATGTAAATCGAATCATATGAACGATCACATTAAGTGTAGGTTTATATCACATGAATGGCTAAATAGTTTATGACTGGTTTACTCCATTGCTTCCATTACAGTATATCAATAGTCAATTGATGTAGTCAATTGATATCAATAGTAGATCTTTCCCAAACGAAACAATGGCTGAGCTGAGTTTACACACTGGCACATGAAACCTGGCTGTATCCTTGTAGGAAAATCATTAACTTCCATCACTCTGGCTTTATCGCCTTAATAAACAGTGTGCAGCTTTGGCAGCGCTGCTCTTCAAAACTCAAATGACTGCTGTGAAACACGGGGGGCTGCTCTGTGTATGAAGCTGGATGCCGGGACAGGTTATGTTAATGACAAAGTGTCCCTGGCCCCCACTATTTGGACAAAATGTTCCAGGACGAGACATTTATATTTCCGTTTCACTAGCCCTGTGATGCATCACAGGTAGTGAAACGGAGCGTGCTATAAACGTCTCGTTCCCAATCCTTTCAACAGCCACACACCAACGTCACCATAATAATTGGTTATTAAATTGCATACAGATTGTGAAATGTGCTGAAATGTCATCCAGAAAAAAGGGTTATCTCGCTGACCCTGACTCAGGAGGTTATAGGCACAAGAATTCCAATGTACCTGTGCAAATGGCAATACATCTCTCTAGAAATGCATGGTAGTTGTCTGCTAAAACATGAAAACACCTACTAGTATTCCTGCTACAGTATGTTTACCAAAGCTGACAATAAAACGGTGCAAAACTGCAATAAAGTTATGTTTCTAACCATCTAGATATTGTCATGCCATTTTGCTTTATTAAACATTATGGTGCAGAGACACTGGGGAAAAGCTGGATGAAAAAAGTAACCGTCACATATCAAATATTTAACTGAGGGCACCTAGAGCTGATAGAGGTATAAATTATGGAGCAAAACAATCAAATTTTGAACGGAGGGCAACAACCTCTATATTAGTAGTATTATGGACTGAGACAGGAGGTGAGGGTTGAGGTTTTACGCAGAATTCAAACCCAAATGTCACCCTATATAGGTTCCTGGAAGGCAGCAGTGCTGTGCTGTGAGGTGCCACCTAATTTTTAATATGTGTGAAAAGGAAGTAGCTCGCGGCGGTTTGCAGTCAGGTGGTAATGTAGCTTGCAGTAAACAGGAACTTCAAAGTGTGAAGTTCCTGCTCCTGACAGCTCGACCACAGGCACGAGGCCTGTCGCTCGACGTCGTCTTAAGAGTTGAGTAACAGCGCCCTCTGGTGTCGTTTCACAATTCACACTTGTGAAACGTTGAACTCTGTGGATTAGATTGTAATTTGACGAGAAGTCGAATGAATGAATATGAAATGTCAACACACATTCAAATAAGCATATCTTCTTCAACTATTGTCACATTCCAATGTCTGATACATCATCTGAATGAGTACAATCTGCACTTTCATAATCTGAAAATAAAGACCATGGCCTCACTTGTTACCTAAACACCAGTCACTGTCACATATGTCCATGACACACACTGACAAGCAACACAAATGTGTTTTGTCCCAAACTTGACACACAGATGCGCCGACACGTTTTGACTTTTAGAGTAAAGTACGGTACTCCACCTGAGAGCAGCAGAAGTCTGTGGTTTGATGCAGTGAGCATGTCCAGCTGTGTGTTTTCAATGGATGCTTTAATATAAATTATTATAACAGAGACAAAGAAAGAGAACTTTAAAATGGGAAATTCAACCCGGGAACGATACTCACCTTATTCCTATGATCCTGGACAGCTAAGTCACAAATGCCACAAATTAGGCCAATTAAATTAATTTGGGATTTCTAGCTAACAAAGATACTGAACTAAGGTGGATCGCAGGAATAACGTGTGAATTCTGTTTGAGGGTGCCGTTTCCCTTTTAAGTTTGAAGAATTACAGCACAAGTGTCCGACAAACTGGAGCAAACATTTGTGTCTTAAAATCAGTCCAGAGGGATTTTGCATAGAGAATTATGCATTATTATACAAAGTTTGTGCGCACTGTCAAAAATTCCATATATCCACACCATGTCCTTCATTGCCTTTTTGATTTGGATTTTGGGGGTCATGACTTACCCCGGTAAAAACCATCCTGATCACGTGACCTCACATTCTGTTTCGCGCTACGTTAACAGTCTGGACTTCCAGGTGCTCGCATCGGTTTCAGTGGGTAATAGTTCTATTATACAATCTATGGTGGGAGTACTTGCCTTGACAGACAACTCCTTCAGCCAATCAGCGTTGCCAAATCCAATCCAAATACACTCAGAAGAACGGCGAAAACGTCTTTTCCGTCGAGAACCCCTCCTGGTGCATTACCGGCACTCTTGTTATTGTTTAATTGTTGTTAAGTGAGTCTATTTCTGCAATAGCTGCACTTATGGCTGTGTTACTGTTTTTAATGTGTTAAATAGCTGACTATATTCTGACAGCAATAGAGTGTTGGCTCAGTAACATGAGTCTACCAGTCCCTTTGCGTTAAACAGAAGAGAAACCTTTCTGGTAACGCGGTTCTCATTCCCAAGTAGTCAAATACCGACGCTTTGGGTTGGTGTTCTGGACCGGTGTCATGCCGAGTTTTGCACCCCTGCCGAGAATTGCATCCCCACCTTCCGGGAGCATATTGTAATGATTTAAACGGAAACTTAACTGTTTAAAAATGATATGATTGTCTGGGTAGACGTCATCTCCAAGCCAGGGGGTCTGTCCTGGCTCATGGAGACCGACTTTGATGCATTAGATCCGTGTGGAGGTGACTTCCATGCTTGGGGCTCTCTTCTGGCTCATGGAAGCCGACTTTGGTGCTTAAAATCCGGGTACAGAGGACCTCGAGACCTGGGGATCTCTCCTGGCTTTAGGGGGGTGCAAATCTCGGCAGTTTGTACCTGCCGAGATTTGCATCGCTGTTTTTAAGTTAAAACAGCCCCAAAATATGGTGGGGGTGCAATTCTCGGCGGGGGTGCAAAACTCGGCATGACACCGGATCACCAACCCAAAGCGTCAGTATTTGACTACTTAGGAATGAGAACTATGTTGCCTCAATCCTTCCTCGAGAATCGTACTCGTGACTTGTACAGACTACCCGATGGTCGTCAGTCGCTGTTTTTTCACACTACAAAATTTGCTGTCTTGTAAGCAGGAGTTTTTCTGTCATTTTGGTCACACTATATGACTGAGCTGCGACAGAGCATCACACATTACACCATATTTCACCAGGAGAATCTCCGACGAGTCCACAAACGGAGTGTCATACGGGTCTGCTCACGGCTTTAATTCTAAACACACCTTCTCCGCATAACAAATAGTGTCATTCTACTAGGGGTGGGGGGGGGGGGAATAAATGCATAGATGTAGATGCATCGCAATGTGGACGCGGGCGATTATGAATCGGTTCACAAATGTCAAAAATCTATTATCTAACGTTGAAAACGTGATGTTGACGGAACGAAAAGGCAAAACTCAACATTCGCTCAACTCAACACTCACATGTGTTGTATTAATAAAGGATAATGTTAGTAAATTCATCTGTTTATTTTAATTATGGATCATTACATTGCAATTGAAAACGCACAAAGTAGTGTGAGAAAAAAAAAATTCTCGCATTAAAAAAAGTGATGCATCAAGATGCATCGATAATCGTTTTATCATTGCATCCTAGCCCTCTGAATCGGAATCGAATCGGGGAGGTGCCTAGAGATTCCCACCCCTACATTCTGCACAACTGGTTCAAAGATTTATTAAGTTGACTGCTATCTCAAATATTATTTAGAGTTTCAATAGATCATAAAATTATCTTAGTAAACATCTAAGGTTTGCATAGCTATTTAAATGCTTTTAAAATTATAAAAAAAAAAAAGATGGTGGTGGGACAGCAGCCTGCTGCAGACAGCAGACATCGCCCGGCCGTGTCTGCCTCACTAGGCTCTGCTCTCCCGACACGACCAGATATTTAGCAGGCTAGATATCTGTCGGACCTCCGGGACTCATCGGCGAGCACTCTGCGAACTCCCGGCCCGCGTCTGTGGACAGTTCTTACTTAACAAGCGACTGCGAGTGCCCTTGCTAACATGATTTCCCGGCGAGCTCCAAAAACTGCTCGCCTAGTCCTGAAGTCTCCTAGTCTGAACTAGGCATTATAGCATCTTTAACGTTACCGCTCATTGCTTTTAGAGACGCCATTACTGTTTTGCCAGCGCGCGTCCCCTGATAGGCCCGGATAGGTTGTCAACTACGGCGCAGATCCCTGATTGGCCTGGTTACATTATAATTCCTGGAAATCCAGACTGATCCATGGAGAGAAACAACAATGTGCGGTCACATGATCAGGATTGTTTTACCAGGCTAGTCATGAGTCTCTCTTCCAAGGAGTGAGCAGTCTTTCACCTCATGCAGCGACACAGGTCAGCCTTGCCGGGGCTCAGCTGTACGTGTGGATGATTCTGTGTCTCTTCAGATGGTGCATCAGGATAAAGGTCTTTCCGCACTGGGAGCAGCTGTAGGGTCTCTCCCCGCTGTGCGTGCGCTGGTGGACCCGCAGGCTGCTCTGCTGGGTGAACCTCTTGCCGCACTGGCCGCAGCCGTACGGTTTCTCCCCCGTGTGCGTGCGGTGGTGGATGCTGAGGTGCGACGAGCACTGGAAGCTCTTCCCGCAGACCGAGCACCAGAAAGCCCGCTTCCTCTTGTGGCTCTGCTGGTGCAGCTTGAACTGGTGCAAGCGGCCGAACGCCTTCCCGCACTGCGTGCAGATGTAGCCCCGCGTCGGGCCCGAGCCGACTCTGTGCGGGGCGCTGGGGTGGTAGCCGCCTGCCGTGAACGCGCCGCGCGCGTGACTCACCGCCGGTCTCTCCGCGGCCGCAAAGACCCGCTCCGGGTGTTCGCTCGCCTGCCTCGGATGCGAAGCGTGCGAGGCGTTTCTCTGGGAGTACAGCTGGTCCTTCTGTCTGTCTTGGGCAACCTGAGGTCTGGACGTGGACGACTGAGGAGCATCCTTTTGAAACTCGCTGCTGTAGCTCCCGTTACACGGCCGCTGTGAGGAGGACTGCGGGACACTATTGGACTTGCCAGTGGTCTGGGTGTCTGCGTGGTCAGGGAACGTACTGGAATACTCCTCCACTACGCTGGAGAAGTCCGGAAAACCATCGTCAATGTCGTCCCCCTCGATTATGGACGTCCAAAGCTGATTCTCTCTTTCGTCCATGGCAAAATCGGCGGGAAGACGATTCTGTTTGCCGCCGCCGTGTTGGCATCCATCTTGACTGAACCCTGACTGGTCCTCCTCCTTCTCTGTTTTGACTGCAAACTGAAGGCTGCTGATGTCGTCTGCATGCTGGCTGGAGCTGTACGGCTCACTGAACTGGCTGGGAGGCTTCTGAGCGGCGGCCTCTGTGTGGGTTGGCTGGCGGCCCTCCTCAAATCGCTGGCTCTCAGCAGAGTACTGTATAGCAGCGCCTGGAAGACACGGAGGTTAGGAGAAGATCAGAAGGGGCCTTGATATCAAATTCAACCAAATGACTCAGGTAGCTTGACGGACTCACCGATTGGCTCAGCAGAATCACTGCTCCAAAGCACTTCCTCTGGACTCTCTTCTTTTATTGTGAAGGACAGAGCGGCGTCTTCGATCTCAGGAAACTGCAGAAAGAGATTGAATCAATTTGACTTTTGCTCCTGTTCCTGTATTGTTGAACACGATGCACTTTACTATGTGCTGGGATATCGTGCTGTTTTGAGGGGCTACTGTGCCGTAAATGTAAATTCTGTGTTGCATATTGCGGTCTACTGTGTACTGTATGTATATTGTGTACTGTTTTTTGCTTTGTTGTTGTAAGAGAGTGAACAGAAACTAATTCCAAATAACTATGTTGACATGGCAATGACATTATTGAATCTTTGATAAGAATCAAGACATTTTTAACAAACCTTGATCTCTCCAGTGGGATGCGGACAGTTGTTCCCCACATTGGTCCCTCTGTCCATGTAGTTTTCTGGGTGCAGAGCAGGAGTAGGAATTGAGTGCAGCAAACTCATCACTTCTTTCTAATAAGGCAAATGCAATTGCTACCCAGATCTCTCTATGCTTACTGTATACCAACATTCAGCAGCCTACATTGAAGCCTAGAGTCATGTTTGTGTTGTTATCAAAAATGATTAGAGTCTCTGTTATCACATCATGGTTATTATAAGGCTTAAGATCCGTACAGGTTAATTAGCAAGAACCATCAATTATGAGTAGCCTAGGCTACAGACGCAGCACTGACCGCTTACCGAAACCACGTTGCAACTGTGCGTTCTTATTTTCCATCCGTAATAATTTCCTTTTCAGCATGTCGTTCTCGCTTTGCTTCCGAGAGATTTCCAGATGTAAAAACGCACATTTGTCATCGACTAGTTTGGAAATTTCTGCCACTGATGCCTTCACCAAAACCTCCATGATAGAGGATAACTGCGTCTGAAAAGGAATACACGTTGCCATGTTGATTTATGCACGGTGACGTATGAGATAAAAACGTCTAAGAATTAAAATCCTATTTCATGCAACGATGTAATAATTTACAAAAAGACCAACGCACTACAAAAAAATTGTACATCCCCCGTTTGTTTCTCTAGCCGAACCTTTCTTCCGTGTGGCGGAGTGATCTACCGTAAATCCTGGAATAGAAACCAGGAAGCGAAGGTAAAAGAAAATAAGCAGCATAATGGGGAAAAAATAGAAAAGAAAAAGTGACTGGTATTCATAATTATACAGAGAAAAATCTAGTTTAGTGTATAATTAAAGTAGAAAAATCTAGTTTAGTGTATAATTGAAGTAGTTTAAAAATATATGTTTTGATAGCATTTGGATTTATATTCCAAAACTCATTTTTTGGATGGGGAGGTGAAAACTTTCATGATAATTTGGTCAAATATAACAGTAAGTTAATTATGAAGATGCAATTAAAGTCACAAATGATAACAATACTCCAAAATAATATTTTGAATGAGAGTGAAATTACTCCAAACTTGAGTCATAGCCCATATTAATTGCACAGGAGACAAGTAAGATATTAGACATTTAAGCTACATACACATATTTAGGCTACATTGTAGTAGCCTACTCTGATATTATAGGTTAACTGGGTAACAATTGAGAATGATTTCCAATGGCATTTCCAAACTTTGATGTGCAAAATTAATCAAATCAAATTCCAAAACAAATAAAGATAGTGTGGGAAAATCTAATCTGTTATAGCCAGTTAGCATTTTAGTGATTTATGACAAGTTTATTTTAATGGTCATGCATTTGTTACTAAAAAAAATAAGAAAATAGCCCATGACAAGACAAATAGTAGGCTAGCGTCTGAATAGCTCTGGCAGCAGGAAGATACATAACTATTTCTGGTCACACCCTTCCCCTCTGTTAGCTGCTCACCTGTTACAGGTTAGAGGCTGTTCTGAGATCAGGGGCTGCTGTGCCTTGAGGGGATTCAGAATCAGGAGAGATGCATCCCAAATCTGCTCCACAAGCAACTCGGAGGAGACAAGGCAAGGGAAGGGAAGGAGAGGTGTGAAGCAAGAGTCATTTTTTTTGTATTAAGGTTCACCCTGAAAAGTCTGCAGTATTTGTGTCATAACCACCATTTCTAGCGATAGCAGATATATCATGTATCCCTACAAAAAACATGTTTAAGATCATTTCTAATAATTGACATTAAACAGATACTGCTGTTGAAATCAATCGAACACAGTTGAGACTTAATAACCACTTATTGAATGACAAAATATGAAAGTAACCAGACAGCATAAAGCTTCGAGATTTCAAATTTATTTGAAAATACAAAAAAGAACTGAACATCAAACATAATCAAAAATAACTTTTCTGCACTATCATTCATCCAACATGTAACCTAAACATTATATTATCTCTAATATAACAACCTTTTTCTGCAAATTCCTTGATGCCCCTGAATCATGCCATCATTGGTTTCTTTGTTATGCTATTTACCAACAGATTGCCTGTTATTTAATAACAGGCAATCTGTTAATTACTAATTAATTAGTGATGTTGAACCACAGTATTATACCAGACTGGAAACCTTACAGAAACGTCATGGCAACAGAGTCTGAGTCATTGTGGTTGCCAAGTACAATACAGGTCTGTGCTGCTCAATGAGTCAAGCGTGGTGCCAACTGCCAACAGACACCCCATCGGGGCCACTCATGCTAAAAATATACACTCTCGTCATAATATAAAGGGTTTTGGGATAAAAGCGTCCACCAACGGGCGTATAGGTAAATAAAAATAAGTGTCTCCCTGTCGGCCTTTGACAGGTGCTCTTGTCTGGCCTGTTGTTGAAGTCAATTTGGCAAAGTAGTATAATGAGCTTTCCAAGTGCAGCACCTGCTCCCACCAAATTAGATCTGCCCAGTAAGCAGTTCCACCAGGGCCCTTAGTTACATTTGACTCATCAAATGTCAGCTTTCCCGGACTCATCAGTGGCATTGAACATAACCAATGTTTAACAGTAAAAGTTTCTTTTTTTCAGGGTTCCCACACCTTAAATATCAAATTCAAGAACTGTTCAAATCAAGGTTAATTACCGTTACAACACTGAGATTTTACTAGCAGCTTTACAGAAGCTCACAGACCTCTATTAAAAAGAGAGAGGCTTGAATGTGTGGACACTTCTCAACTGTGCTGTGTTACACGTTAAGTGAAAGAAAACATCAAAATAACTTTAATTTCTATTCTTGCACAAAATATATAAAGTCAAACACTTTCAATGACCCATGTCTATTTTCAAAGACTCTCAAGGACTCGATTCAGTTTCCCCCCTCAAATTCACAAACTTTCAACGATCTCAAGGACCCGTGTGAACCATTATGTTTAGTTTAATAGCCAATTTCATTGTCCTGGAGCTTATTTTGGCAATAGCTACAACTATTGACTGAGACTTAGGCTATAAGATAAAAACATTTATTTGGCAGAATATTCTTACAAAGTAGACTCATTGCAGAGGACAGTGCCAGGGCACTCAAAGTTCCATGATCCTCTGTCTGTTACAGTCACCAGGGTGCGTTCAAAAAGTCCAACAATAGCAGATTTGCAGTTGTGTCCCAAATATCAGCGCCACATCTGGCGTTGCATCTGGAGCAATCCTGGAGGAGGTCCAGTGGACACAATTGACAGTGCACAAATAATGACTAAATATACAGCAACCAGACTAGAAAACAATATCAGAAAAACATATTTTTTGTTTTTGGTGAGTGTGTGTGGATCAATTGAGTAACATTATAAGTAAAATGTGAATAGTGTATGGGAGATCCGTTTCCATATTCTTGTCTTTAGTCCAAAACACTATGAGTTGTGGCCTGGTTTTTAGCCAATTCGCCAGCAGGATATTTGAATATCACAACACATGTAAGAATGATTACTTCAGTCAACAACATTGGCCAACAGCTAAGGACCTCCATTTTGGCCACCAGAGGGTGCTACATCACCTAAAGCTGTGTAGGGCACGTTTTCAAGACTTTTACACAACATGTAAACTTATGAAAAAACATTTTCCAGACCTTGAAATGATAAAAGGAAATTACATGACTTCACTAAGTTTCCCCTAACTTTAGTGTGGGTCAATGAGGTATTTGACACATTTCTTTAGTTATGCATTAGCTCATATGTATGAGCTATAGATCGAGCATTCTCAGCAAAATAACTTGTAGTGTATTCTCACTCTCTCAAGTCAGAAGTCTTGCTGTCAATGCTACCAAACACTGGCCAATAAAAACAGATGGCTGAAAACACATTATGTCAGTCATCATGTTGTCCTTCACTGGTTTTGGTTCATGATAGGTTATTATTATATAGCGGTTATTTTTTTAAACTTCTGCCTGAACCAAAATCCCAGCAACCGCTGCAAATTAGCCATGTTGCTCACTTAGATGATCAACAAGTTTACATGCAAAGGTAATTGTGAGGTATACAGTACGCTGCTTTATGAGGGCAAGCCTTGTCCAGTTTGACTTTTAAAAGGAAGCTACTGTCCATCTGTTGTATCAGGAGACGTATACTGCTCTATGAATATATTTTTAGAAACTGACATGTATAACAACTTTCAAAACAAAGTTTCATTCTAAGCACCGGCAGCATTGCATTCTCCCGGAAAGGGGAGCTTGTAAGGTATGTTGATATGGATCCAGACAAAGGTTTGCACTATTACAATACAGCCGGCCCGGCAATGTCGATATACTGTTTGTTCTCCTGCAGAACTATGGGACATTTTTACTGGCATTCTTAAGTATGGCACAAAAATAAATATAAAATGTTAATCACCAAAAAAAAAGGAGTACGGCACAGTCCACAAAACTGAACAGTGGAGAAAATGGTGTTAAATCATTGGTTGATAATGCAAGAGCCATGCACTTTTCATAGATCATAATTTGTATTGGATCATCCGAATTCTGTTAAATATTATTATGACACCAAGGATATTGTGATATTTTTGAGTAGATCATTCAACCAACCTGTGTTAGAGTAAAACATGAGTATGTGAGGCTGTGTCCACCAGCAACCACCAGTTACAGTGCAGACTTATTTCCCATTACTTTCAATGGAAAGGACACACTGTTCTACTATAGTACTTCTGAGCCTATTTTGAGGGCCGCAAGTGAACAGTACGTGGTCTTTCAGTAGCAGCACTGCGACAGCTAGAACTAAACAAGGACACAGTGTCATAGATGTGCAGCAGCCTACACACAGTTCAGCACTATTTCAGAGAAGAGAGGAGTGAATGATTGTGGTTCAGTGTGTATATGCAGACACTGCCATGCCTCTCAGCGGCCACCGTGAGTAAGCAAGTTTATAAGTCTATTCGCCTTTTTCACAGCTGGTGACTCAAAGGCAAGAAGTAACACAGGTGCTACCAAAACATTAACGAGGACCCCGAGACTGGAACACCTCATTAATGTTTTGCTTGCGCCTGTTACTTCCTACATTTTAGACACAAATTGGCTGATGTGAAAAAGGTCAATGAGCTGCTTTGCCTCTAACAAAGGGGAACTAAAGGCGGAGGTAACTGGTGGACGGTTAAGGAGGAAACTGTATCCACACTGCTTATTCACCTTATGCAGCCCCGCCCACTTGATCACGACAAACTAGTCTGACTCACCTGGTCAAACCCAGTTTGTAGTATGAGTCAGACTAGGTTTATGAGTCACAGGAAGTGTAAATACAATCAGAACTCCCGATTGTATTTACACTTCCTGTTAGTCTCTCAAGCCAGACGGTCTCTTCTACATAAGGTGAATAGTTTGTAGTAGCAGTACTGTTCTCAGAAACTGGTTAGAGCATGAACAGTCCACACAATGATGACAGTTTAGCAAACACCAAAACACTTTAGACTGGTTTACATAGTTATCCTTACCATGTACAAACAGTAACAACAAAATATGTGTCATCTCTATTAGGAATGGGTCATAAAAAATGTGTGAATAATTGTTAGCAGGGGTCAACATTGAATGAATGAATGATAAGCCACCTTTTGAAGACTAAAACATTACAAAATAAGAAATGGAGTGAAAGAGTTGCAATTAGTGCCTCCTGAGCAGAGTTATTTGAACGTTCCATTTATTTTCATGATTTATTCTTACATTTTTTCCATTTTCCCCTTTCTCTCAAATACCTCCGCATACCCCTAGGGTACCCCAGGTTTAGAACAATGACCTAAAAATATGGACAGAGCTATCCCGTCGATTTTGGGCTCCCGGTTTGAGTTGAAAGTGGTGGCCGTCGCCATCTTGATTTTTCGTCAGCAGAGTGGGAAGGAATAGACCCCTTATACGCCTACGTCACAATGACAACAAGCAGCGTCAGATGCGCAAGACGGAGGCAGAAAGACAGACTCCGCGCAGCCCTGTCAAGTAGTTTTCCAGTCGCTGGAAAACGATTCGAGCTAGATATGTCTTCGTGTTGTGCAGTGCGATGCCAGAATCGGAAAGCTATTGTAGCAGAGTATTCGGGTCCGCCTATTCACACTTGGTTAATAAAATAATAAACGATAGAGCCAGGCTGTAACGTTATAACGAGCTTTCCCCCACATATCCTGTTCTACGCAACTCGAGGGAACAGCCTCGCACACACGCAATAGAACACAACACAACACTGAACAGTCTGTTACACTATCAACAAAGCAAGGACTAAAGTTTTACCCAATCCTGTCAACTCATACTGCTTTTAATGCTAACCGTATGTGTCTTTGGTTGCAAGCCGAAAGAGGAAATCGTTAAAAATGCCCGACTTTGCAGTGCTCGCTCATTTTATATCAGAAGCTGTAGTATTATTTATACTGCCTCTGTGGACATTTTTAAGCGGCGGCTAAAAACGCTTCTATTCACACAGGCCTTTGTCTAGGGACTCACTCTTTTAATTGTATTTCAATTTTATTTGACTGCTCCTCTGAAATTTGATCTGTAGTCCTGTATTTTTGTATTTGACTGTTATTTGCTTTTGTCTTTTTGTTTTGTTTTTCTGTTGTTATTTTATCCTGTATGTATTTTAACTTGTGAAGCACTTTGTGAGTTTTCTCTGTGAGAAGTGCTATATAAATAAAATTTACTTACTTACTTACTTACTTACTAGTAGGCTGCTAGTAACAGCCACATCGCTCGGTTAGTTAACAACCAAGTACGGTAACTTAAATAATGTCATTATTGAGTTGAACTGATTGGAACGAGGTGGACATCATTAAAAATGCCCGACTTTGTAGTGCTCATTTCATAATCAGGTAAGCTGCCTGAAGCTGTAGGCTGCTCAGCCACATCGCTCGGTTAGTTAACGACCAAGTAACATTACATAATGTCATTATTGAGTTGTGTGCATTATCAACATAACAATATATCTTTGCAAGTTACAGAATAATTATCTACGCTATCCCCAGTTATAAAGGAATGCACGATATGTATTGCCGGCAACTAGGGTTGGCCAATTGACAGCGCCAGTGCGTATGGGTCTGTAAGACATGTTCCATTAAACAACGTTAATTTCGATGCATAACATTGCTTATCACCAGGCGATAAGCTGTGGTAGTAAGCCGAGAACTGCATTTTAAAACTAAAATATAACTGTGTGTTGCAGATGGGCATAGAGCAGTCCTGACAGCGGGGCTTTTACACAGTTCTCACTGTCTGTCAATGCTGGGCTGACGGCTTTTTGCCTACACGATGCGCGCGCAGCTCAATGTTGACAAGCTGTATAAGGGGTCTATGGGTTGAGTCCTTGGACAGCTCACACGTGAGATGGGCGTTTCCCAGAGCCGCAGGTCCGCCTGCTATTGGTCCGTGATCGGCAAGCTGCGCGATCACTGGACAGGCGATCTGTCAATCACCCCCTTTTCTATCATCTATTTTACTCCAAACAGGAGAGTTATATAAAAATTACCCCCTACAGTTGTTATGAAAAGGTGAAATTAGCTATATAGACCAAAACCGTGTTTTGCCCCCGGACTGGAAAGATGTTTAATCCTGTTACTAAGTCGGGCATTTTAACATGGGGGGGATGCCTACTGCCCCCGGCCCCCAAGCGGCCATTCGAGGAACTACAGCGTTTCACTTCACTTCATCATCACTGACGCCTAGCATTAGAGGATTTCAACAGCATGGATACGGTGGGCTGTGCATATGGTACCAGGGGTTAAAGCAAGAAAACGTGTCCAGAAGGAAATGTGTGCAATGCATTGAATTAAGTATGACAAAAACTGCTCTATGCCTGAAATCAGGCATGGTGCCTGAGAGTGGTAAACATAATTTCATCATTGTGTGGACTGCAAATGAGCCTAATTTACATGGAGTTTAAGGTGCAATTTCAGGATGCCCATCTGATTAAAACGTTTACCACATACATCACAGCTAAAGGATTGCTCGCCTTCAAGAGGTTTGCACTGGTGTCTCTGAAAGTGACTGAAACTGTCAAAGCTTTGCCCACAAGTTGAGCATATAAAGCAATTTTGCTTGGTGGCGTCTACACTACAGTTGTCCTCCAGGTTGCCTGAGCCCACCATGTCAAATTCAAACACACTGCTACCCTCCTGAGTGCTGTTAGCGGTTGCACTGTACGCGTTCACCGCAACCTCCTCCGCGGTGGGTTGAGCGTGCATCTCGGGTGCCATCAACATATCCGAGCTTCTGGATTGCACGTCCATGATTGGGTACTGATTGTTCTGCATCATCTCCAGCTTCTCCTTGTCATCTAGAAAAGGCAGATCCTTGCTCGGCGATGCGTAGCCTCTCTGCTCGCTCGCTGCTCCGCCGGCAGGACTGAGGTGGTACTTGACGTCGTGTGAAACCACGCTCGCCGTTTGTGGCGTGGCGTTGGAGCAGCCAGGTACTGGAGAAGGAGTGTCACTGCTCTTCTCCATCGGAGATGTCCACAGTTGGCTTTGGTCCGGTGCTTCTGGACCGTCTTCGTTCCCGAGCTGACCGAGAGTTTGGAAATCCCCCCGGTCTGCCTCGACCTTTACTATCAATGCCTGGTCGCCGACCCTCTCGCTGTATCCGGAGCCGGGGAGCTGTTCTTCTAAAGTCAACAGTCCGGCCTTGGGTTCTGCCGGGTTCTCGGACGGTTGGTGATCAGGCATCGTAAACATCAGGTGAGGTGCCTCCAGCATGTCTACGCTCTCACCTTTGAGAAAACAAGACATGAAGAGTCAATCAGCATAGTGTTGACTAGAACATGTATGCAGCAGTGGCGTTTGGGGGGGATTTTAGTTTTAGATCCACATTCATCTTTGTTTCGACCCAAGACATGGAGTGAGGCTGCAGAGTTAAAAACATTCTTGATATTTGATCATTGTCCAAAACATATATTTTAAACATGTGACTGCAGTTTGTTATGTTCTATAGGAAACCTCTGGGCTTAATTTTACTGTATAGAATTATTTCACATTTTGTTGAGCAGTGGTTGTGATGATGTTGCTGTGGTGGCACAGCTGAATGATTAGTGTAGAAACAGAGTTTCCAACTCACATGCATCATGAGACAAGCACATTATTTCATGAAATATTTGAATAGCTTCATTCCAAGACTTTTAGATTTAGATGATCCAGTCTGTAAAACGGATCAATCTGTCAAACTTATCAGACTCCCCTACAACAAAAAAAATAGTTTTAAGTAGGTGTTCGGCTATTTCAAGTGGTAGATATCTTATTTGGGAACAAACCTCTTGGACTGCAACGTGTCTTACCGTTTCTGTGCGTCTTCATGTGCCCCTTCAGGCTGCTCTTCTGATTGAAGCACCTCCCGCAAATATGGCAGCCGTACGGCTTCTCGCCCGTATGGATCCGCAAATGCCTTTCAAGATGGCCGACGCGCTCGAACACCTTGCCGCAGAACGAGCAGATGAAGGATTTCTTTGGTTTGACCACCTGGAAAGACCTGCTCCTCCTCAGTCCCTGGCCGTGATCCAGCGAGCCCCCCGCCATGCCAGAGTGAACGGTGCCGTCGCTCGCTATCAGCAGCGCGTCCGAGGAGCCGTAGGGCGCCTGGGAGAGCATCTCGTCCGGGAGCTCGCCGTACGCTTTCCCCGGGAAGGAGAAGCTGCTACAAGAAGCTTCGACTGACGGTGGAAGCAACTGAGCCATTCCGGGGAAGGGCGCCGCGTTCTGCACCGAGCCGCTCAGATATTCTGCGCCGCTCAGAATCTCGCCGTTGTTCTGTCCGTGGATTCTGGACATCCACTGCTGGCTGTCTCTCTCGAACGCCGTGAAGTCGTCGGCGAGGCTGTCCGGTCCTTCCCTCGTCTGGTTGTTTCCTCCGTGGTACAGCGGCTGTGCTACGGTCTCCTCCCTGGGCTCGGACTTCACCTGGACGGGTGTCGGGAGGATGTCCTCGTTCTTAGGTAGGGCGTCCACTGGATTCTGGCTCTCTTCCTCGGGGCGACGAGGATCGGTGGAAGGTTTCTCTTCAGGAACTGGCTTCTGCTCGGCCACCTGGATCTCAATGGGTCCTGGCTGAATACCTGTTAATATATATGAAGAAGTTACTGAGAGGATTAGAGAGGCATGGCAGGAAGAACTTGGTACTGAATTATCTGACATCATATGGGAAATGACTAATGAGCCTGTCGGTTGTACAACTCTGCTCAGTTAATAGCAGACATCAGCTGATTCAATTTAAAGTCGCTCACCGTCTCCACTACTCTAAGCAGAAATTACACAAGATCTATCCTACTATCTCACCACTGTGTGAAAGATGTCAAGGGTCGGAGGGCACACTGTCTCATGCCTTCTGGTTCTGCCCTTCACTGACGGGATTCTGGGCCAGAATATTTGACTGGTACTCTAAGGCCTATGGATTAGCCCTTCAGCCGGAGGCAGAACTCGCCATCTTCGGCTGCTCTGCGTCTTCTCTGAACTTTCCTACAGCTGTGCAACAGTCTCTGACACTGGGGACAACTGTCGCCAAAAAACAAATTCTGAAGGAATGGAAATCTCCCTCTCCACCCTCTTTCCAATTGTGGTTGACGGACATGACCTCTGTTATACGCATGGAGAGACTTAGGTTCCTGAGAACCAATGCACTTAGAAAATGTATAACTATCTGGGACCCGTTTTTAGTCTACCTCAACGAGGCTAGGGGTGACGGGTGACTCACTGGCTTCCCATAGACCCCTTGAGTGAGATCCCAGGTATATCGTTTACAACAGTGATACTCAACTGGCGGCCCGCGATGGAATTGCAAAAAAAAAAAAAAAAAAAAGATTTACAGTGCACCTGAACGCAACATGCAAGATATCCGCTGAATAAGTGTCCAAATGTTCATGTCATTCTGGCCAATACTCCTGCCCAATACATTTCAGTCTGGAATATGGAATATCTTTCAATAATCTATGATTTAGCTGCTAAATTGTCAAATACTGCCGTCTGCTCGCTACCCAGGCACTTATGTATGTACTTAACCTAACTAACTATCCGGTGTGCACAACATTGTCAGACTAAACTCCGGCTGACACCCCAAAAACAATCCGCTACAGAAAAATGTATATTGATTGTTTATTAACTGGCCCCTGGCCTTCTATCATTTCACGAAAGTGGCCCCCGGGCAAAGCAAGTTGAGTATCCCTGGTTTACAAGAACATAAGAACCTTAGGTGGCTGGCGGCACCACTTTGTAATGTTGATTATATTTTTTGTTTTGTTTTTGTTTTGCTTTTCATTTCTTTCCCCTGTGTCTGAGCCTGTTTGTCTGTTTTGTCTTGTTTGTGTTCTATAAAAATTTAAAATATGAAAAAAATATATAAATATATATAAAGAAGTCATAAGCATGATTGTATTTATGATGCATTACCAGCCACATCTGAGAAGTCAAAATCTTTCAAACATTTCAAAAGTAGAAAACTAGGTATAGGTTGTACGAGAAGGGTGCCATTAATCTATTCAAGCAGTTGATATGTGAAATCTTTGATAGTCTTAAATTGAAGCCATAAAATGTATTCAACATTTTTTTTTGTATTGTTACATACATATTTATAATATCGTTGATGATTACATTGATTGTTTTCACACACCGTTAAAGCAAAAACAGCAGCAAATTGCAGCATTGCCAGTACACCTCCAAAGATGAGCAGAACTAAAGATTAGCTCAAGCTTAGGGGACGTCCTTCGGAGGTCTTGAGGATGATTTGAACTTTCTGTCTGAAAATGACACTCCAAAAAAATCTCGCCTGGGGCAGCAGAAGCAGATAGGACAGAGAAGAAGCCCCTTCAGGCTCATATGGTGGTCAGAAGAGCACAGCTGTCAGTAGGACTCTTTTCCAGTCACCATCCCCCCATTCGCTCCTGTTCTGTTCCAGCCTAAACCACACTGGTTTTCTCTGCTCACTGTGTGACTCTGAGGAATGTCACAGCAGCAGAGCCTTCCAACTGTGAAACCAACCAACACCCTGAGGTGGCAGTCAAACAATAACACCAGCACAACTCTGAGGTGGCCGTCAAACAATAACACCAGCAGGCCACTAGGAGCAAGAACATCTGAAAAATCGTTGTATCTAGGAAGCTGCAAGCAAAGCAACTAGTATGTTTGGTATTATTTACTTCATAAATGACTAAAACAAACATTACAATTAATTTACTGTCATCAACCGACAAATGGATTAACACTACAGGCCATGGTGTGTTGGGGGGGATTTTGGAGGGTTCTCAAAGTCCAGTTGCTGATCGTTTCACCGCTTCTCCACGTCTATCACCAGCCTCTCGTCTCTTAATGATTTACAGCCGGTTAAACATTGATCAACGTCTCGGGTCTTTTAACCCTCTGAGGGCTGAATATGAATTAGAATATTTTTGTAACATATCTTCAAGTGTGTCTTATTGAATCAAAGCGTTGACACGGCGGTCCAGTTGAATATAAATCAGGCAGAGAGAGAGAGAGAGAGAGAGACAGGGAGAGAGAGAGAGAGAGAGAGAGAGAGAGCATCCGGCAACCTTTAGGATCCCAGGTTTGACCCCATAATCCTCGCTAATCCCACCCGGCTGAAGACTCCTTGAGCAAGACTCTAATGGCCTCCAGGTCCAGGGCCGACGGTCAGCAGCTGACCCTCTGCTCTGACCTCATGGAAAGAAGAGCTCTCTTTACCATTTTGTCACATCTATCCCCAGAAGACCAAACACCTTCAGGTGACACCCAGGGATCATTTTCCTCAATTTACTCAATAACAGTTTTTTAAACCTCTATCTATACAGAGGCTGTTACTGAGCAGTGAGCACACATGCTGTAGTCCAGCATAACCCCACCTCACACGCCTATTTATTCACACCAGAAAGTTGCCAAGTATGACGAGAATAGTTTACTGTTGTTGGCTGCTGATCAGCTTCACTGGATCAGTTGAGTGCTATTGGGTGTGATATCCAAAATATCACTACAGCAATACTATCCAAAATACTGCAATATTATACAATATTATCGACATTCGTACCCACCCCCCCCACCCCTTTTCTTCTTCTAAAGTACATACAATTTTGAAGCTATAACTAACAATATTATTCTACTACAATATTAACATCCTAGTCATTTTATCTTACTAAGCACAGGAGGCCATTTGCTGCAATTTGCTCATTCCGGCTATTTCCCAGAAAATGGGCTGATGGTGGAAATGGGAATCCACTTGAAGAAAAAGGAACTTTTATTTTTTCAACTAAAATTACTTGTGTTTTTTTACCATCCTACCACTAGTAGATTACAGATTGATACGTTTAAAAGTGGGCCGATATTCAATATCTTTATGGAATATCGTCCGAAGCTTAATTGGACACTCACGGAGCCGGTGGGTCTTCATGTGCTCCTTGAGGCTGCACTTCTGATTGAAGCGTCTGCCGCAGATCTCGCAGCGGTACGGCTTCTCGCCCGTGTGGATCAGCTTGTGGCGCTCCAGGTGTCCGGAGCGCTCGAAGCTCTTGCCGCAGTACGAGCAGACGAAGCCTTTCTTAAACATCAGCCTCTTGGTGCACCGCCTCCACACCGCGTTGTGCGCGCTGCGGTACGGACTGTAGCCCAGCGGCACGCGGGTGAACGGGCTGTGCTGAAACCCGCCACCGCCACCGCCGCCGGTGGTGGTGCCGGGAACAGCCATGCCCGTGTTCAGAGGAGACTCGGGCAGGCATGGCAGCGAGCTCGGGCCTAAGCGTAAATAGTCGGAGTTGTTGCGCGCGGTCTTGTCGTGCGTCGCTCTGGGTCTCCACTGCTCGCCGTCTCTCTGGAACAGAACCAGCTCCTCTCCCGGGTGCTTGGGTCTTCCGGCGGCCGCGTCGCCTCCTTCCTCCGCCGGTTCACACTTCACGTGTACCTCAGGTATGGACGGGCCGTTCTGGTTCTTATCGGCGCGCGCCTTGTCGAGCAAGGTCCTCTCGTCGCCGATGCCGCTCGTACCGTCTGTGGAGAGACAACAGCAACGTGTTAACACTACTTAGTAGCCTCTACTTTCACGTGGTATTTGGCTAGATTTAAAATAGTCATCGGTGGTTTGATAGTTGACTGATGTTGTATTGTTTAAGTCTTTCAAAGCAAGTCAAATACTTGAGTATACATATCACAATGGGTCACTATCTCCAGTGGGAGTCATTCCTATGTTGCCCAGATTTCTATGGCACATATATATGCACGGTGCTCAGGTGCTGATGAGCTGGCCCCAGTGTTCACAGACATCTTCAACACCTCATAGAGACACTGCGGAGCGCGTCACCATTCAGAAACCACGCCAAAAACGGGGTGAAAACAGAAACCCCCCCTCCAATCCTGGCGTTCTCCTATGTCGCGTGCATGGTTGCGTGTTGCACAAAAAGATCGTATATATGGAAGATGAACACTCCAACTTACTTCTTGACAGCTAGATCCACATTTTTCTTCTCGCCAATTCTCAATGGCTTCCTTGTTTTGCTCAGGAGTACAAAAAAACTTTAACTGGCTATTTTTTTTACATTTGTTGTCTGCGCAGCCCACCACACAACAGCTTTTAGCTATGTTTAATTCAAGGAAAATGACGCTGGTGTGTGGAAATGAACGGAGCTTTTCCCCCGTGATGGGCGTGGCCTATTACATGCAGTGTCTCTATTGGAGACATGCCACATCCCAGCCTGCTTTAAGTCCTCAACTATTATCCCTGTCCCCAAAAACACAAGGCTACAGACCTGGCTGTCGCCTTGACCTCTGTGGTCATGAAGTCCTTCGAGCGCCTTGTTCCGTCCTACCTAAAATCTATCGTGGACCCACTCCTTGACCCCCTGCAGTTCACCTACAGGTCTGTAGATGATGCAATAAACATGGCCCTCCACTACATTCTCACGCACCTGGACCCTACAGGAACCTATGCTGAACGAGAAGCTCTCCTGGGTGTGCCTGACTCCATCTGCAGATGGTCCACAGACTTCCAGACAAACAGGAAGCAGCACGTAAGGCTGGGGAAGCATGTCACCGACTCTCAAACCATCAGCACTGGAGCTGCACAGGGCGACGTCCTTTCTGCATAGTTCTTCTCCCCGTACACCAACAGCTGCACCTCCAGCCACCAGTCTGTCAAGCAGGTCATTTGCAGATGACACCACCCTCATAGCCACCATCTCTAATGGTGATGAGTCTGCGTACAGGCAGGAGATCGACCACCTCCACTTGGTGGAGTCAAAACAACCTGGAGTTTAATGCTCAAAAGACAGTGGTGGTGATTGTTGTGGACTACAGGAGGAACACAGCCCCACCTTCTCCCATCACGCTGGGTGAGTCCCCAGTCAACACTGTGGAGTCTTTTGGCTTCCAGGGTTCCATCATCAGCCGGGACCTGATGGGAGCTGAACATCAGAGCTCTCACCAAGAAGGCACAACAGAGAATGTACTTCCTGCTGTGGCTGTGAGGAAGTTCAAGGTGCCAAAGGTGGTGCTTTTCTACACCTCCACCGTCGAGTCCATCCTCACCTATGGTGGGAACTGGTCAAAAGGGGGTTTCTGTTTCCCAGCACTGCCATATGGCTCAATATAATGGGCCTGCACTTGAAGGAACTTATCAAATGGTTAGAGTCATGGAATCACCAAAGGTCATAGCTTAGGTAGATGTTTTTTAATCTAACTCCCACACTTCACATCTTTCTTCTGGTATAAAAAAGAGAGATGATGAGTCAGATGACATCATGACTTAAGTACATCTAATCCTGTTTGTTTTTGCCTCCAAGTTTATTTTTTCTGCATTTATCTTAGTTGATTTTCAACATATATTTCTATTTTTAGCTGTGACTGACATCTCACTGCTGAAATGTGCAAATACCAATGTGGTGATATTGCTACAGTAGAACAACAGTAAAAAAAGGGGCACATGTAGCACTCAGTCACCAGGGGCGTCTCTGGACACCTCGACACGTGGGGCACAGCCCCCCGAAGAATAATAGGAGATGTGCACGTGCAAAGTGCACGCTTCTTTTTGTAACTATTAATTAAATTTAAGTTGAGCTTCCTTTATTTATCCCCATGGGGAAATTCATCCTCTGCATTTGACCCATATCCTCTACTAGGAACCTTCCCAGAACTATAGGAGCAGTGGGCAGCCACAGTGCAGTGCCCGGGGACCAACTCCAGTTATTTTTGCCAGTCCCTTGGTCAGGGGCACTGACACGAGTGTTAACCCCAACATAGTACATGTCTGTGTCTGTGACGAACATGGGGAGAACAACATGCAAACTCCACACAGAAAGGACCTGGGACGGACCAGGGTTCGAACCCGGGACCTCCTTGCTGTGAGGCAACAGTGCTAACCACTGAGCCACCGTGCCAGTGGAACGTAAAGTGTCATAGGGTTTGTGAATAAATGTGTCTTGACGTTCACGATACACATTTATTTCAAGTGTGACTTCAAAATCAAGTGTCACACACACACAAACACACACACAGGTTTTGTCTTTACATAGCTGTTTTGAATGCTTCCAATAAGAAAACTGGATATTATGAAATATCTTTACTTGAAACGGGTCAAATTTGACCTGAACACAATAGATGGGTTAATGTGAATGATGCACTGGGGAACATATAGGACCGTGGGAACGTAGTCAACTAAAGTTGATTTGTATAGCCCTAGTTCACAAGCATGTCTCAGAGGGCTTTACAAAGAATGTGCCTAACTAGCTAAGCACTATCAATAAACAGAACTGAACAATCTCATATTAAAAAAACAAAGCAAAGAAGAGAAGATGGGGGGAGGGGAGAGAGAATATGACATAGGACCCTGGGAACACATACTCTCCCATGATCTCAGTCTTGTTATGTTGGTGGTGCTGCTGCTGCTGCTGGTGGGGATTAAAAACAGGATAAATCAGGATACTCTTTCCAGGTATAAATGTGAAATTCTTTAGTAAACTACTGATCCTCATAAGGCAAGAAACGCCCCCGAGGTTTGTCAGAAAACACTGATTCATGAACCCCACCCCCTGAAAGACCCTATATCATAACTTACATCAGTTTGTTTGATACTACTTGCCTATGGTGTGTTCTGAATGAATTCACCTCGTTCAGACTGAAGCCAGCCTACAGAGGTAACGCTAGATGTGTGAGCTTGTGTGGGTATTGCTGGCTCTGTAGGTCAGTTGAGCCTGGTCCTTACCATCTCGCCTGTGGTTTTCCAGGCGCAGGGACGCGGCTCTGTCCTGGGCTCTGTCCTGCGCTGCTCTCAGCTCGTTGTGGAGAACCTCGATGTTGTTCTTCAGGCTCTTGATCTCGTTCTCCCGCTGGCACATCTCCAGTCGCAACACCACCACGCCATCTTCCACTACTTTGCCGATCTCCGCCACGGCGGCTTTGGAGAGGGCATCGACAATGGAGGCAATCTGAGCCCGCAGAGCAACGCCACTGAACATTGTCAAGCCAGGAGAGATGTGAAGGCTACAACTTGAGAAGGAGAAAGTAAACTGTTACTTTGTCGCCCTAACCGAAACAGGCCATTGATGAAAGCGCCGCATTTAAGTTACAATTGTTCCAAAGTGCAACAATTTAGCAAGCGTTTGTTTTGATGTGTGCCACTCGCCGCCGCCGCTAGCAGCAGCTAATTGGTACAAAGAATAAACAGCCGTTCTCGTTTTACGGATGTGATGACACAGATACCGTAAATACAGAGATACATCTAACTGCAGACCCGCAGAGCCAGCTGGCTACGCCTCTTGACACGGTCTGGCTACGCCTCTTGGCACGGTCTGGCTACGCCTCTTGACACGGTCCAACAACGCATTAAGAGTTCGTGTGTGTCAGTTCTGCCCAGGCTAAGAGCCCCTATCTCGGGTACCATAGACCCAGGCAGGTCCCCTTACCTCCACACTGCCTCTGCCCAGGCTAAGAGCCCCTATCTCGGGTACCACAGACCCAGGCAGGTCCCCTTACCTCCACACTGCCTCTGCCCAGGCTAAGAGCCCCTATCTCGGGTACCAGACACCCAGGCCAGCCCCCTACCTCCACACTGCCTCTGCCCAGGCTAAGAGCCCCTATCTCGGGTACCATAGACCCAGGCAGGTCCCCTTACCTCCACACTGCCTCTGCCCAGGCTAAGAGCCCCTATCTCGGGTACCAGACACCCAGGCCAGCCCCCTACCTCCACACTGCCTCTGCCCAGGCTAAGAGCCCCTATCTCGGGTACCATAGACCCAGGCAGGTCCCCTTACCTCCACACTGCCTCTGCCCAGGCTAAGAGCCCCTATCTCGGGTACCACAGACCCAGGCAGGTCCCCTTACCTCCACACTGCCTCTGCCCAGGCTAAGAGCCCCTATCTCGGGTACCACAGACCCAGGCAGGTCCCCTTACCTCCACACTGCCTCTGCCCAGGCTAAGAGCCCCTCTCCCGGGTACCACAGACCCAGGCAGGTCCCCTATCACCACCCATCCACTACCCAGGCCTGGAGCCCCTCTCCTGGGCACCAGAGACCCAGGCAGGTCCCCTATCACCACCCATCCCCTACCCAGGCCTGGGGCCCCTCTGTCAGCCACCAGACACCCAGGCAAGTCCCCTATCACCACCCATCCACTACCCAGGCCTGGAGCCCCTCTCCTGGGCACCAGAGACCCAGGCAGGTCCCCCTCCACTACCCGCCCTGCCCCTCACCTTGCCCGGGTACCACACCTCCGGCAGAGACCCCCCACCTCTAGGACCTTGCGCACCAGGGGGTCCTGTGCCCCCCACTCTTATAACGCAATATCCACTCCAACAAGGGGATTATTCCTGAGAATAATTTTAATATTGATTGTAATTCTTGCCATTTTTGTAATACAGAGATAGAGACAACAGATAATTTATGTTTTTCACTGGATTAGCTACTAGCTTTTGGTCTAATTTGAATTTATGGATTAAATATAGCATTGATGCACTACCACCATTTATACTTGAAACTGTCAAATTTTGAATATTCATTGAAGGTAAAAAAAAATAATTTTTAATGAACAATGTAATTATTTTGACCAAATATTTTATACAGAAATGTAAATACTGTATAGCAAAACTCTACTCTGTCTACAACCTTTAAAAAGGATTTAGAAACATTTTCCAAATCCATAAAATATACATATGAAAAACAAAATGTGTTGGGTGAGTTGAAAACGAGCCTAACTACGCTCAGTGTGGAAGATAGAAAGCATAATTGTTCTTGTAATTCTTTAAATCAAGAGAAAAATAACGAGTATTTTATTTTGTGTGGAAGATAGAAAGCAACGAGTATTTTATTTTGAAGGGTGATGTGTATACCAGACCGTGTCAAGAGGCGTAGCCAGACCGTGTCAAGAGTGTCAAGAGGCGTAGCCAGCTGGCTCTGCGGGCTCTGCGGCGCTGCAATTATATGATGTTGTAAATACATGCGAAACGCGCAGCGAAGATTTGCTTCAGCCACTTCCTCTGAAAGCCCCCCCCCCCTCCCCCACACACATCTATCCTTCACATGATTCTTGAGACAGATTGAATGTGGTATTTCAGAGTTGTCTATTTTTGCAATATGGAAACGGAGACACTGTAAAAGCTTACACCCAGTTTATTATAGTGGAGGACAAAAAGTTTAGCCCAGTATGAACTCATTTATTAGACTATTATTATCTTATTTTCTATCCAATTCCTGTTTGGGTTTAGGGGCAAGGGGGCCCCCAGAATTTGGAGCTTGGAGTGACTGATTATATAGATTGTGTACGGTTATCAGTGATTACTTTACTACATATGAACATGGAACACTGGGAGATGAAAGTCTCCGATTATGGAAATATAACTGGACACTGGAGGGAGATTCACTTCGTCAATCTTCTCAGTTAAAATGATCACTACAGCACCTCCTTGAGGCCAATATGTAATTTTGTCAGTGTGGAATTCCTGGAAAGAAGACCAACTGTTGTCAGTCAGTGCTAGAGCTTCTGAGATGAGGTGTGAATACAGACAAACACACAGATGGAAACACAGTATCCCGCTTCAATACAATTCAAAAGCATGTTACATAATGCAAAAGATGGCCCAGTACTAACACACACACACACACACACACACACACACACTCTAAATTCCTGTAAATATTGTTCCTTTCAGTCCTCCGATACCAAGCACTTTAACTGATTAGAAACATCTTGTTCATGGACACATCACTGTGTAAAATGGCCTCCAGGATAATGAGTGTTATGAAACAAACTGTTTTGTTTCATAACACTATGATTATGCTGGAGGCCATTTTACACAGTGAGGTAAAAATAGAAAAGTGGTGCCGTCACATTTAGAGATAGCACATCATAACACGTGATTGTGAATGGCTCTTTGGAACCAAAACCTAGGGATGGGTATCGTTTCGTATTTTTCCAATACCAGTGCTAAAACGATACGAAAACAGTATACTTTTTAAATTTAAAGCAACAAAAAAGTGTTTTGTAACACAATGAAATACAATAGAATAATAAATAAATAAAACCTTATTCAACTACAATAATTTAAACATTTACAATGTTAGTGAAGGCGTGTGGCAGTTTCGGAGCACCAGAGGGCGGATATTTCAATCAGCAGCTCAGGCATGGCACCTAAATGAGGTACTGGTACCATAGTGGTACCGGGTTTCGTTACCCAACCCGACCAATACTTTTTTTTTTTTTTTTTTTAGACATCATTGCCGGTGCAGGGAAATAGTCTGGCAAACAATCATCTGTTACTAGTGAAGTTCAAAGGAGGAATCAGGACATACTGCTTAGATCAATGCTCGATACTCTCTCATGTACCAATGAAAATAATTTGAAATTGGGTATAGCATGTCTAAATTGAATTAGCTTAAATTGCTTAATTTGAAGTCGTATTCAGTTGATCTGAGTGATTTCTACACTATTTGACAGCATGTTGGACATCAGTGGAGTCCTTCAAATTAAAATTTCAGTTTTATCTTGGCGATCCTTTGGTTGCTAGTTTGTTTTTCAGATTGAAGGCAGAACAGCTAGAGCAGACTCATGTTTTTCCTCTAGCAGCGTCCCCCCCCCCCCCCCCCCCCTCCCTCAAATGGAAGGTAGACATGATCGCATTCAGTACTGCGTTTATTTGAGAGATGAAAGAGAAGAGGAACACACACCAGTGTTGATGAGGTGCTGGCCAAGGTGGGAGGACAAGTGTGGAAGAAGGCTGCCACACACTCGTACAGTAGCCACAATGCAGAATATTTGTTTTTAATTATAAAATACCAACGTTTCGACAACAAGTCACAACAACTTTAGGGTATCAAGGTACAAGGGTATCAAAGCTTGTGATGCTTGCTGTCAAAAACGTTGTTGGTTGGTTGTATCGTGACTGCCTTCTTTCACACTTATTTGAGAGTTGGCCTTTCATTGAAAAAATCTTAAATTTCAACAAAAAAACGAATCCATTAACAAATACGGCAAGATAAAGTAACGGCTTGTGCAAAATCTAGTCTAGTCTCTGTAGTGTCTTCCAGCACGTCACTGAGAGCGATACCCACTCCTGCCGGTAAGAGCCGAGCGCTACCTTCCCCTCAGGTGGATCTCCTGGTGGATCTTGAGGTTACTGAGGACCGTGAAGCTCTTGCCGCACTGTGCGCAGCTGTACGGCTTCAGTCCGCTGTGGAAGCGCTCGTGTCGCAGGCAGTTGTCCTGCCTGGAGAACATCTTGCCGCAGATCTTGCAGCTGAAGGGCCTCTCTCCCGTGTGCACGCTCTGGTGCGTCTTCAGCCGGGTCTTCTGGGTGAAGGACTTCCCGCACTCCAGGCATCGGAAGGGCTTGAAGGTGCCGTGCGTGGCCCGGTGCTCTTCCAGCTGGCACAGGCGGGGGAAGCCCTTGCCGCATGTCGAGCAGGTGAACAGTCTTTGGTTGGCTCTCCACACGTTGAGCGGCCTCTTGGCCCTCAAGCTGTTCCTACCGAGGATGTGATCTTCGGCGTGCGCGACGTTTGACCCCAACGGACCTTGTCTCGATCTCTGCAGATGGGGCGGGGCTAGTGAAGGTCCCGCCTGTTGCAACGCAGACTGAAAGGACTGTCCCTCGTTGCCCGCGGCGTGCGAGATGTGTCTGAACGGGTCGTTGCGACGGGTCTCGGATGCGGCGCTCCCCGCACACACCGGTCGCATCTCTCGTTCGACTTTTATCGTTGCGCTGAAGGAATTATCTGCCATCCTCTCCGCTGCGGTCGATGAAGACTTATAGGAACTTTCCGTGTTGCGGTGAGCGGGGTACTGCTCGGTTTGAGAGAACATCTGCAAGCACTGCTGCAGCGCGTGCACCGGTTCCACAGAGGCTTCCTCGAACATGCCGCCGCCCGGAGGCCAGAGTGGGTTGTCTCGCTCTTCGAGTTCAAAGAAAACGTTTTTATCGGTTGTCCCGGTGTCGTCCGCCGTTTCTTGGCCGGCAAGGTTGTCTACCAGCTCGGCTTTCACCGCTGACCTCAAGTCCCTGCTTTCTTCTGTCTGGTGTCCAGGCTGACAGAGTGAACCGACCGGCTCCGAGTCCAAAAACATGGCAGGCGTTTCCCGATCCTCCTTGTCAGCTGCAAGAAGGAAATACAGGTCAACAATGAACACCTTTTCCCCAACACCAGTTCACAAGCAACCTCATAAACTGAATCTTTGTTGAAAAGACGACTAGAGAAGATTCATTTACACACGTCACGTGACTGGTGTCATTGATGATTAGACAACTGTTTCAAAGACATTTCAGTGTAAACTATCAACAGGGCCAGGCACACGTTTTTCTTCAGCTTCTATGCTACGTAGACATTCTACTTATTTTTTTGCTTCTATCGCATTTACTAGTTATTCTATGCTATGTTGTGTTTTCCTGCTTATTTGCTTAATATTGCATTTACTACTGTTTATTTTATGCTATGTGTGTTCTGTGAGCGAGCTACTGTAACTTGTCCCAATTTCCCCCCGGGGATCATTAAAGCCTTTCTGATTCTGATTCTGATTCTGATGACTCTGACTGGAGGATTTCTGCTCAGGCCATAGATGATTCGGCTCTGATGTTATCATGTTAGGCGGCTGAATGCTAGATGGTGTGGTTGGTTGCCTTTAACCCATTGATACCTGATGCAGCATTTGCGTGTATATCCCTCATTTGTGTGCGTATCCCTTTAAGACCGCGAACCGCGTTAACGCGGTCTTAAAGGGATACACACACAAATGCTGCATCACGTATCAATGGGTTAATGCGCAACAACATGCAGTCCCCATTGGCCCGCTGTGGGAGAGGAGTGCCTGTATCTATGGGAGAGATTACATTGGGCAGAGAGAAACCTCCATGGACCACAATCTGAGGCAGGGGTCTTGGCAGAAAGCAGCCGCAGTAAACTCACCATGGCCTCTCTGAGAAAGGAGCAGGAAACATGTGGAACATGTCGAGCAGGATCATCTTAAATGATGATCCACTGAAGCAGAATAGCTACTAAGTTAAGAGCTTTCCCAGACCAGAGGAATCAAGCAGGATCGTGTTAACTGGATGCATCATGCATGGTGAATTAAATCAACAATATGTAGATTTGCTTGATTGAATGTGCAGTTTGAGGGCTTGTGGTGCTAGTGGTGAATGGCAGTGATCCTGCTCCTCCTCCTCCCTGATCCAACCCTCTGTAAGAACAAAATGCTACATCTTGTGTTGACAACATGCCATGCTGTGTCTGGGACTTCTCCATTACTACCCAGACAAGAATACGTTTGAATAGAAGAGAAGACCATTTTAATTGGGGCTGTTGGACAGAGTCCCAGAGCGCTCTGTCCTAATGTGGTGATGCACTGAGAGATGAAATGGAACTTGGCAACTGCTGTAAAACTAAATGCATGAAATCTAAAAAATAAAATAATTAAATGCTGTAATGGTGACTCATGTATAGGCCGAATTCAGCAGAAGATCCCAATGATTCACAAAAGGTCACGAGTTATGTTCTATCATGTTTGCAACTACGATAAGCAAGATAACATTTGATATGCAGATTTCTTAATAGGGTTCGGCGCACAGAGGAACCGCATCTCACCTCCTCTGTGAGGGACCTGAGTCCCGCTGGCTGCTGCCTGCTCGAGTCTCTCCTCGGTAAGCCGGGCTGCTGTGGCCGCCTGGGCAGCTGCTTCCTGGGCTTTGCAGAGCTCAACCTCCATCAGCTGTACACTTCTCTTCAGCTCCTGGATCTCGCTGTCTCTCCGACACATCTCCAGTCGGAGCACCACCGTCCCGTCGTCCACGAGCTTGCTTATCTCGGCCACCGCTGCCTTTGACAGGACGTCCATGATAGCTGCGACCTGCGTCCCGAAAGAGGCCGAGAAAGACATCCTGCCGAATGAAAGCTTTGGGGGAACTATTTTGTTTACCTCGGTCGTACGCCACCAAATATACTTTATCCAGAGACACCTCCTAGCCAGCCGCTTTATTTTGTTTTACGTCCGGGAACATGGACGGAGGAAGTGATTACTTGGAAGACCCCGGTACCGTAATTTTGCTAATAGACGCGAAGAAGAAGGAGTGTGTGTGTGGGGGGGGGGGGGGGAGGGGGGGGGGGGGGGTTACAACAACAACAAACACCATCCTTTGTAAATTCATTTTTATTCACAGAAACAAAACAAAACAAAAAATTGGAGAGAGAACATAATATCAACATAAATGACACATTCCATTTAATGTCCCTCTTTCAAATGCATTATAGTTAGGCTATCAGATGGGCAGTATTTGTGTGAACTTGAAATTACAAGGTTGCATTGAGTTATTGAGTTATCCATAATATATTTCTGATCTTTGTTCATTATTATTCTATCATGTAGGCCTATTTTCTGAATCTTTTGAAGTTACATACAAAAAAGATAAGTAATAGCCTACATCAGTTTTGCCAGCTGCACTCCACCCAGATACAACCTTATCATTTCAAGCTCACAGTTTGTTTACGTTCAGTTCCTGAGGTTTAACAGCTTGCAACTAAATTATTAGATTGTGATTTTAGTTACCTGACAGGTCATCAAGTCTGTGCATGACATACAAACACCTACACATCTTGGTAGCATTAGGGTAGAAAATACTGTAGTTGTAAATGCAACTTATTAAAAAAAAAAATGAGTAAGGCAACATTTCAGGCAAAATATAGCTTTTATGCTACAACTGCATTTTGTACAGCTAGAGTTTTTCCTGCATAGAGGAATTTTTGGCGCCCCCCTAAAGAGGTTTTACCCACCCCCAAAGGCCCAAGCCCCACCCCCCCCAAAGGCACTAAAGTTCAGGAACCTGACTGCATACTACTAGCATTTTTGCTGTAGGCCTATCATTTCATTTGAGAGAATTTCAAAGTTAGGGTGTGTGTCCACATTTGTCAGCATTTTATTTATTTATTTATAAAAAAAAAAATACATGGAAAAAGCGCTGCCTGCCGCTAGCGTTTCCCTCATTGCAATTGGTTTGCTGGAAAAAAGCGTTTCACGTCATCCGGCACTTTTCTGAAAAGAAACAATCTATCGATTGGACACAGCACTCAAAGTCCCACATTTGTACCTTCAGATGGCTTCCTTTCTCAAACTTGTGGTTGTTAATTGTTAATCATTTCTGACCAGAGCCAGATTAACACCCCCAGGGGCCCCTGGGCACTGAAGCTCCCAGGGGCCCCCCTACCCATCGTCCGGATGTTTGGATGATTTTTTTCGCCATATTTATCTCATTTTAAATTAACATTAGTATTATACTGTTATTATGTCATTGTTCAGTTTCTGAGATTCAGTTTCTCACTCACTCATAGGCGATTCTAGGCTTTGCAAACAGGTAGCACCAGCAGGATAAAAATATTAGTCTGACTGGGGGGTTTCTAGGGGGGGCTGTGGCCACCCTGGACAAAGAAATTTTGTACATTTGAAAGTAAAATGCATGAATCTGATGCACTCTGAGAGCAAAAGGAAGAGGCTAATCTTCACATTAATATCCTCTTCACTGTGCTGTGGCTTTACAATGATGAAAAAATAATTGACATTACATTTCCAATACAAAACAGCAGAGGGTGCCGCAGCACCACAAGCACCCCCACTTCCCGCGCCCCTGGTCACCACTTGCCCACAGGCATCCAATGAGACTAAATCATCAGACTTAATCTTCTTGGAAACAAATTTTATTTTGTCCTGATTGGTCTTAGATTTGTGTCATAGTTCTGTGGAGCCCAACATGAGCCCAACCCAATTTTTTTTTTTTTTTTTTTTTTTGGAGGGCCCCTTCACCCCGAGGGCCCCGGGGCACCTGCCCCGGTTGCCCTATGGTTAATCCGGCCTTGTTTCTGACAATGACTGATATAATGATCTGTGTTCAGGATAACCCTAACTAAGACAAAAATCAAATGTATGCACAACAGTAATGCTTACTGTCGTGCGTATAGTCCCCCCCCACCCAAAAGGCCCATTCGGAGGCAGGAAAAACCCTGTAACAGCTTCCGTTGAATTCAGACAGACAGAACATAGACAGACGAAACAAACAGCCTTCACTATACTTCATATCCCCAATCCCTCTGTCTCTCCCTCTCCTTCTCGCTCTCCTTCTCCCTCCCTCGCCTCATGGTTGCTATGGCGACGGCCTGGTCGAAACACATGCTGACGGGACTGTTCTTGCTCGCGTCCCTGGGCCCTCCCTCGTCCACACCCACCCTCCTCTCCCTGAGCGCAGGCTGTTCCCGCCTCTCCTTCCTCCCTCCGCTCTCCTCCTCCCCCTCGCTGTCTCTTCCGCGCTCGGCCGCCGCGCAGGGCGATCTCTCTCGTTCCGTTTCCGCTTTTGCCAAGTCGTCCCTCTCCCTCTGCTGCTGTCGGAAGCCGAGCGTGGTCAGTCGGTAGTGCTGCGGCTTGGGCGGCACCACAGGCACCGATTTCACTTGGTATACCTGCTTGGCGGCCTGCTTGGAGATCACCAGCTTGCTCCCCACGCCTGCCGCGGATCCCCGGCTGCCGTCGCTCTCCTTGCTCTTGCCCTCGTTGGACTCTTTGATGCGGGACTTGACCTCCTCCAGAGGTTCCTCCTTTCCGTCTACGTCCAGCGATGTTGGAGGTCGCTCCTCGGCTCTCTCCTCGCCTTCGTTCTCCTGTGCTCGCTCTTTCGGAGCTCCTTCCACAGTCTTCTCTTCACGCTTCTCTTGGATTTCCCGATCTCCTTCCTCATTCCCATTATCTGACTCACTGCTCTTCGGCAAACTAATCTCTGGTTTCTCTAAATCTTGCTGCATCTCTGGGTTCTTGTCTCCTTCTTCGATGAACAAAGTCTCCATTGGTGTTTCCGCGGCTTCTGTTTTAACTTCTGTCTTGATGAGGGCTCCTTCCTCCTCCTTCTGCCTCACCGTCCCCTCTTCTGAAACGTGTGTCCCTTCACTAAGATCGCCGGCCTTTTCCATCTCTATCTGCTCATCTTCCTCCTTAACTTTGACAGCATCTCCTATATCTCTATCTTCTCTCCGTTCTTTCCTCTCAGCATTCCCACGTTCCTCGCCTTCGATCATTGCACATATATCTTCTTCTATCTCTACCCAGATCTCATCTCCCTCATACCCTTCGTCGGGTATCCCTTCACCTTCCTTGTTCTCATCACCATCTTTTATTTCTGTGGCCTCCTCTTTTGCTCCAAATCCTTCCTCTACCTCTCCTTCTACGTTACTCTCCTCTCCCTCGTCGCTCTCTCCTGCCTTGTCCCCCCTAACACTGGTTTGAGCCTCTTCTGTTGCCGGCACAGATAATTTTCTGGAAATGTCTGCTGAAACGTCGACAGTCTCAGCGCGAGAAGCCACATAAGAAGTTGGAAGCGTAACAAAAACACTGGACTCAGTTTCATACGTGGTATCGTCAAAGTGGCCTGCAGAGCTTTCACCATTGTCAACTGCTTCCTCCTTGTCTTTGGCCCTCATGTCGGCCATACTGACTGTTTCGTCACTGTCCTCAGTCTCTGGCAGGGGAAACTCTACACAGCTGGTTACTGCTGATTCTGAAGTGGGAGATTTTTCTGTGACACCTGGATCGGCATCTTCTTCTTCTGCTGTGCTGTAGGTGGACGACAGATGAAGACAGTTCAGAGGTCTATAAACTAGCCATGAAGAACAAGAACAAGTTGTCCTGCTTTTCAGATGATCGGTCGATGTTCTTTTTTGTTCCAAAACTGCATTTCGGTGTGCTGATTGTTCTCTATTGAGCTGAGAAATGTACTATATAGCAAAACAAGTTCCACTTTGTGGTTAAGTTATGAAAGACTCCAATATACTTCAGATGTGAATTATTTTCTTTTTTTTGCATGTTTTTAGCAGGGGGTTCTTATCTGGAGTATACCCCAGGGGAGCACGGGGAGAACATGCAAACTCTACACAGAAAGGCCCTTTTGACGAGACAGCCCAGCTGGGCAGTAAGCACTGTGGACATGGAAAGGGGGACACACCTCCAGCGCTCACAGTGTCCCAGGTGGGAATCGAACCCAGGACCTCCAAGCTGTGAGGCGACAGCGCTACCACTGCGCCACTGTGAATTTGTTATTGCACGCTTTATTAAGTCAAGTCTAGGATTGACAGCAAAGCACTTGTGTGACGCCAGAGTTTGTTTATAATATGTTTGTAATAAACATAATTGCAATGTGACGTATGGATATATGTAAATGCAACCCATGTGCAGCAGGGCACCTAAAATCTATCAATCAATCAATCAAGCTTACCTTTGTGTTTGCACATTTCTTTCCGTTTGGTCTTCTTCCTGGTCAGCTTTATCTTCCTCTTCCTCCTTCTCCAGTCCCTCTTCATCGTTCACCTCTCCCTGCTCCTGATTGATTATAGGTGGTTCTTTACATACAGAGAGTTCAGCGTCCAATGGCTCGAGCTCTGTGCCCTCAGGGCTCTGTGATTGGTCAACAGGAACTCTATCAAGAGTGTGATTGTTATATAGGGGAGGGGAGGAGGATGGACCAGGCCAGGTCAGATTGTGGAAATTGTAATTAGGAAGGCTTTGACAGAACATTGACTCGTCCTCATCATCACTGAAATCATCATCATCGTCATCGTCATTGTCGTCCCCCTCAACCTCTTCTTCAGAGGAAAACAGGGCGGGGAGGAAGGGCGAGGACATGTAAGGCAAACTGAGGGATTTCATGTGTCGTCCTTTTGCATCGATGCCGAGCGGCCTGTGTGGGTTTAACTGGGTCTGACTGTATGTATCCGGTTGCAGGTGTGTGTGTGTGTCCGGCTGCAGGTGTGTGTGTGTGTCCAGGCTCGGAGCCGGCTGCACCTCCGGGGCATCCTGTGGAAGAGGGGAAGGCCTGTGCTTCTCCATGTCTTCATACACATCTTCATACTCATCATCCTCGAAACCGGGAGGCTCCACAGAGAACTCATGCACCTGAGAGAGAGAGAGAGGGGGGGGGGGGGGAGAGATAGAGAGAGGGAGGGAGAGAGAGAGACTCAGATCTTGGTTCAACAAATGGAAGTTTCAACTTTTCCCTGATGATGCAGTGAAGCGCGAGCCAATAGCAGAAGACTGAAGGTAGGCTAGAGTAGTTAGTTATATTTACTTTATTATTATTCACACAAGCTATTTAAATTAAAAGGAATAATTATTGGCCAAATAATATTAGGACATAAACAAAGCTATGACAGTGATGACACAAGCCATTCTCACTCCGACAGCGTCAAATAGCTAGCACCTTGATTTCTTGGAAACCAGGTGGAGAATTCTGGGAAACGAGCTCCACGACCTCTTGTCAGATGCATGCGGATCTGGCAAAAAGTAGGTGCGTATTTTTGCCATACTGCATACGTTGCCCATCTATTACATGGGTGAGAGTCTGTTCCGGCAGCTGTACCGGAGCCGCACAGAGCCATACCGCAGCTGGTGGACATTGGGCTTTAGGATCGAGGCCGGAGGCTGGAGTTGTTGTCACGCAAAAAGGAAACAGCTACAATGTGTTGTTTAAACGTTCTGAGCAATAAAATACAACACATCTTCTTCGTAGCGTCCATGATGTTTCCATATTAGGCTACGACTTAAAAGCTCATGAACACACCGATGTCCGAAGATCGACTCCCCAAATTGGGAAATGGGACAATCCGAGCAGCACGTGAATGCAGCATTTGTCATAGCCTAGCCGTAGCCTACTCTGTTGTGGCTGTAAAACAGCAGATACATTGTTTTGAACGTCGCACAGCACCTGTGAAATGACCAGATTCAGATTAATCCAGATCAGAATCTGATACATTCTGTCCGCTAGCATTTGGAAAGCTTAATATAGTCACATGACTTAATTATTCATCCCCATTCCAGTTAGCAGAGGGCTAACCAGAAATGAGTCGGCTATCTCTGGTGCGCACGCTCCAGGCCAGAGCGGGAATGTTGCCGGGCGACACCAGATTGAAAACTCTGCTATACTGAGAAATACATTTATGTCGCGCTGCAAGGCTTAATCAGCATTGTCGGAACTCGATTGGCAAGGGCTTGAATCTAATGGACGTTCATTCATATGTAAAAGTTACGTACTCCAGCTTTAACCTTCAAATGGATTGCACTTTCTGGAACTCATGGCATTGTCTTATACCTATAGGCTATGCTGCACTCAAGGGAGCATACATCAAATGAAAAATCTTATTTCCAGAAAAGATGAATTATATATTTTGGAGATACAGCCTTGTTTTCAGATTGACCGCCATGCTTTTTCTTTTCTTTTCTTTTTTGACTTTATCCAATGGGCTTTCTAAGGCTTTCATTGGCCTGAGAGGTCGAATATTTTTTTCAACCCATAGTAGACCATGTAATCCTTCAAGTCAAGTGAAAACATGAAAGTTGAGAGGTCTTCACATGACACCAGCAAATACAGCTTGACCCACATCTGAATATAATACACAGACACCTCAACACACACACACACGCACGCACGCGCACGCACACACACACACACACACATACACACACACACACACACACACACACACACACACACACACACCTCTCCTCTCTCGTGCATGGAGGCGCTGCAGTCCATGTCGTCCAGGAAGTCAAAGTTATCCTGAACGTATCCAGACATCTCCTGATCGTCCGGATCCACCTCAGTAGAGTTGAGGATGTCCGACACACACACACTCGTGTCTGACAGGGGGGAATCTGGAACATCTGCTTCAATGGCCTCTGGACCTTTCATCTCTGTGACCGAAAAAGAGGCTTAGCGTTGACCTTACGTTACATCCAGAGTGACAACAAGACAACACAACATTAGAACGGGATTGCTACAGTAGATTGCAAAATAAAAAGAAATAAGTGATAAGGAGTGCAATGATCTACGGCAGTTGGCAGAGTATTAGGGCCATTGTAGGTGAATTTTTTTGTTTTTACCACAGCCAGTTGGGTATAATGTTTTGAGGGGGAAAAACTCTAAACTTGCAAAAAGAAACAATAATTTCTGGTTTTCTCACAAATTTCTGAATTGTCTTCCTCATAAATTAGGTTTGCACTGATTTCACCCTGTTGGTGTCGTTCCTGGACCAAAATTCTTTTCGGTTCGGGCTGGGAAAACCCCGCCCCGAACTAATTTGATTGGTCGCCGCAATTGCTTCTTCCTGAAAATGTGCGACAAGTAAAAAAGATGTGGTTAAGATTAGGGTTAGGGTTTTCACATCTAACCATGACCAAAACCAAACCCTAACCACATTGTTGTACTCGACTAAACCTAATGTCTAAGCCTAATGTTTTATAAAAATGCATGTGGTTTGACCAGGAATTGAACCCCAATCCTCAGACTGGAAAGAAAGCACCTTACCCATGCAGCCACAGGACCGAGCACACTCTGCGCTGCACTTTTTTCACAATTTACCTAATCCTAATCTTAACCCATTTATTTTCCTTATCGCACGTATTCAGGAAGAAGCAATTGCGGCGACCAATCAAATGACTTTGGAGGCGGGGTTTTCCGGGACCATAATATGAAAAAAATGTTGGTCCAGGAACAACACCAACACGGTGATATCAGGTGGTGCGTTGTGCGAGTGTCATGCAGAGTTAGGACCTTATTTCCTTTATCGACTGTTATCCAATCAGTATTTGCTGTTGGATTCAAAATAAAAGTGGTACAGTGTAAGGCGATTACACGTAAATGCAATGCCGTGTCGTGTCATGTAGGCTATGTCATCCCCCAGTCTTCCCCATTGTACTGTCTAATAAAGGTGAAAATGAAATAAGCTAAATTACCCATGTATTCGTCAGAGTCTTCATCATCATCATCATCATCATCATCTTCTTCTCCCGTTTCAGAATTCGGGTGTTTGGCACCTTGCTCTCCACCCTCGCCTGCGCCTTCCGCTGCAGGCTCCAGCTCCAGTCGATGTTCTTCTCCCGCCACCTCTTCCTCCTTCTCCTCCTCTTTGGCTCCTTCAGCCGTCTCCTCCACTGCTGCGCTCCCTCTCCCCTCCTCTACCTCCTCCTCTTCCACACTCCGTGCCTCATGTTTGTCCTCTCTCCCCTCCTCTACCTCCTCCTCTTCCACACTCCGTGCCTCATGTTTGTCCTCTCTCCCCTCCTCTACCTCCTCCTCTTCCACACTCCGTGCCTCATGTTTGTCCTCTCTCCCCTCCTCTACCTCCTCCTCTTCCACACTCCGTGCCTCATGTTTGTCCTCTCTCACCTCCTCCACCGCCACTGCGCGGCTTTCGCCTTCCCCCTTCCTTTGCGTGTCTCTTCCATCCGTCCGCTCCACCCTCTCTCCTCCCTCCTTACCCCCTTCCACCTTGTGCCCTCCGTTCGTATTCCTCCTACAGTGGATCACCCTGTCCCCCCTGCCCCCCTGTGCCAGCACCCCAAGCGCCAGGTTGGAGGTGATATGCAGCGGCACGGTGACCATGTGAGGCCCGGTGATGTGCATGGCGGCCCGGCGGCCCACTTTAGTGGAGAGTCCCGGGGACCTGGTCGTGTGCGAGTGACCCTCGCTGCCCGTGGCCCCTAACCCGTCGGGGTCCAGGGCGTTGTAGGTGCCCTGGGTGCCGGCCCCGAGGACCGCCCCCGTACCACGGCGGTAGGTCACGTGATAGCTGGCAGACGCCCCGAGCTCTGCGCCCGGGTGCGGAGAGGGAATGGCGAGGGGAGAGATGTGGGTTGATGGAGGCCGCTGGGAAGGGTGGGGCTTGTGTCTGGAACCTGGAGTATAAAACATGGATAAGACCTGGGCCAAATAGACGTGGCTTTTTCCAACAGGTCAATCTGAGCAAAATGATGAATGTGACTCTGCATCCTAACAGAAATCTGTACCAGAGATTGTATTTGGAAATAATTGTTAGCCTCTGTTTTAGGCTCCTTGGTGTGCCAGGTGGGTGGGGTTTACCTGATAGGACATTCACAGCTAGCACTATCTGCATTGTTCTGATGCTGCAAGCTTCACCCATCTGGTTCTCCCAACAGGTTAAAACTAAACATCTAATGGACCTTTCTGTTCAGTCTGTAGATTCACATTCATAGTTTGTCTCAGATCATTGTGAATAATCAGCAAGTTATTTTTAATTGAGGTAGTACAGTATTCATGCCATTTATCTGTCTGTCATTCCGAAAGCTATTTTAGAGGAAACCATGAAGAGGAAGATGAGTCTGACCTTCGTTGGGGGCGGGGCTGATGAGGGAGTCCACGCTTCTGGCTGGTCTGAGTGACGCCGCCCGCTCTTTCTCTGAAATGATTTCAAATGGAACAGTGGAGTGAGGGTGGAGGAACGGAGTACAACTTCCAACCTGCTGTGAGGAGATCCTTCCTGGCACAGCGGAATGCCCCATGTCATCATTTTCACCTGAAAAGTTGGTTAGAATCTAAGACTTGTTTTAACACCAAGAGAACCCTAATAGAGATGGAAAGGATAATCAGTTTTTTAACAGTATAGTCAACTCTTCCTCTGTTCTTTGGGCCAGAACGTGAGAAATCCTCCCCTTTAGCAAATACGTGGATTGGATTGAATTGGATTGGGAAGGGTTGTTGCTTGTTAGTTGATAGAAATTATTATGAAACATATTGAAATGGAAAATAGAAAATACAGAGCAGTGATGGAGAAACCTGCAACATATTAGGCCTATACCACCAGTAAAGCCATGCAAATGTTTGCACATTTTTGCAAAAGAGAAATGGTCTTGCTAGGACATTGGAGGAAATGATTTAGGTGAGTTGGTTTCACACCTTTGACTGAGCTCTTGTTCCTCCGTCGAGGGTCGTGGAACCGCCCCCCGATGTTGAAGATGGACTTCCACTTCCTGCCCTTCAGAGATCCTTTCCTCCTGTAGTGAACAAGACACAGGATCTGATATATCAATCACTTCTTCTATTAAAAAAAAAAGATGCATTTCAGAGTTCTTGGAAAGTTGGAAATTCTGAGTTCCTACTTGGAAAAATGCAGTGGAAAGACGCTTCAGGTAGGAAACAAGTTTTCCAAGATGCGGTTGTTTAGTTTGCCAAGTTTATTACATAGGCTACTGTGAGATTATATGAATCAATCTTGAGGAACAAGGAAACTACAGTAGTATATTTTTCTACCAATATTTTTTATTCTGGTTAGAATCCTCAAAATACAAACAACATATAAATTATATGAGCTTAAAGTTATCAAAATGCCTGGGTGGTAAATGGTTAATCAAATTTGGAATGTAGAGATATTTAGATAGATGTACTGTGCGTACTTGTCAGTGCCTTCGATGATAGCGTGGTAGGGTCTCATGGCAAGAGGGCCATCTCCTGGACTGATGTGACCGTAGTTGGCGTGGACCTCAGTGGGGAAGGACCTGAAGAACGGCTCCTGACCGCACATCGCTGAGGGGGACGGGAGCGACTGACGCCTCGCCAGAGACGCACCTGAATAAGGCAGAGATAGGTGATATATTAGTGTGTGTGTGTGTGTGTGTGTGTTTGTGTGTGTGTGTGCGTGTGCGTGCGCGTGCATGCGTTACCTTCCTCATGAAACAGCTGAGGGACGTGTGTGAGGATGAACTCCACCACGATGGACTGGACTCTGACCTCCATGAAGGCGGCTGTACCGTTAAAACCAGACGCCTCGATGTCCTTTGACCTTTTCACACAGAGGAGATGAGTTCACTGTGGTGATTGATTGATTGATTGATTGATTGTTTGATTGATTGCGAATCAGCTCAGCCAATCATAATCAAGGACCATAACTATCAGTTTTACAATAATATTCATTATTCATTAAACCCATAGTCTCATTAATTCAATTTGTTCATATTTAGAAGTCCAGTCATTATATTAGACACAGTAATTAGGGTTTTATCTTGTCACATTTCCCTCTGAGACACACACATATGCTTTCCAAAGGAGAGCAGGTGAGTGAGTGGTTCAGTGTCTGGCTCAATGGCACTTCAACATGGATGGATAAGAAAACACATGTAACACGGATATCTGTGAAAGTGCCATAAGCAAACCTGAGCAGGTTGGGGGCCCAGACGATGGCGAGGTTCCTGGAGTGCATGTTGGTCTCTGAGGAGTGAGAGGCCATCTTGACCAGGTGACGCATCAGAAACTGCAGAGTCCTGTCAGGAACAAGGGCAGGGAGATTCAAAAACACTCGGAAAAAAAGAGTTGAGATATCTCTAGCCTGGAAAACCAGCCGGTCACCTGAACTCACATTTCATTTCGTTATGAAATGTGAGTAACAGGTTTGCAGACTACATGCCCCATATTCGTGAGCAGTGTTGGGGAAGTGGGTAGTGTGGAGGTAAAGGCGCTCGCCTGCCACCGCGGAGAGACCCGGGTTCGGTTCGGTTCCCGGCAGCTGTGTTTCCGGCTTGGTCAGACGTTCCCGCAGACACAATTGGCCGTGTCTGCGGGTGGGAAGCCGGTGGGGTATGGGACGCGGTAATGCAACGTAAAGGATGCCAATGAAGAAGAAGTGTTGGGCAAGTTACTTAGGAAATGTAATAAGTTACTTCTTATATATTACTCCTTTAAAAAGTAATACAATTTCTTTACTTATTACTTGGTATTAAAAGAAATTAGTTATGGTACTCGTTACTTTACTATTATTACTTTCGCTACCACCCCTTCTGTAAAGTGACGTACAACCTGTTTAGCCAACTCCTTTTAGAACTGAATCCACTTTATTGGAACAATAATTAACGTTACAGGAGGAGTCACCAATCAGCCAAACTGCATACTTTCAATTTATTGAGGACAAAATACTAATCGCATTCTGGCAACGCAGTAGTCTCGCATAGCCAGACCTATCTCCACATGTTGTTTTAAAGTAATGCAGTAACTTGAAGTTACTTGGATTAGCAACTGTAATATAATTACTGTTTTGGAAATTGCAATCCACCAGTTAGTGGGAAAGTAATAAAATGACAGTAACACGTTACTTTACTTCACTGCCCAACACTGTTCTTGAGATATTACATTATTTTATAAACGGATATGCAGCATTTGAGAGAGACATAATTCAACAAAACATCTCTGATTGGACAGTGACACCCACTGTCTGTCACCCAATCTTCCCACCTCCGGTAACATCCAAGCCAGGTTTCTAAGTAGACACCCAGCAGTTTGACAGCACGTGACAAAGCTGTATGATGGATCAGATGGCGGTAAAAACAGAACAGAGGATGCAACTGTATAGCATGTAGTTGTAGTATGTAGTTGTAGTAGTACAGGTACCTGTAATGTGGCGAGGGCAGTTCTTTCAGCACATCGGCGATCTTTACCAGCCTCTCCTCCTCCAACTGGATGGCCACAGCCTCCTATACAGTAACAGAGAGTACAGGTTAGAATATAAATGTTAGCACTATTTATCAGTGTTTGGATGGCGACAGCCTCCTATACAGTAACAGAGAGTACAGGTTAGAATATAAATGTTAGCACTATTTATCAGTGTTTGGATGGTCACAGCCTCCTATACAGTAACAGAGAGTACAGGTTAGAATATAAATGTTAGCACTATTTATCAGTGTTTGGATGGCCACAGCCTCCTATACAGTAACAGAGAGTACAGGTTAGAATATAAATGTTAGCACTATTTATCAGTGTTTGGATGGCCACAGCCTCCTATACAGTAACAGAGAGTACAGGTTAGAATATAAATGTTAGCACTATTTATCAGTGTTTTACCAGCCCTAAAATCTCTGTTGCAGTGGCTGAGGACGGAGTTTTGGTGCAATGTTTATCCTTGTTATGGTCAAGGAACCTATAAAGAAGGAAGAGCCGCCACTTGTATTGAAGCCTATGAGAGCTGCATGGAGATTAGAAGCACACTAAAACCCAAATCTATGCTGTATGACCTTTGATGAAGAAATGCCTCTACCAAATGAAAGAAGACACTTCAGAGAATACGCTACTGACTGATTTTTCCTCATATTTGTTTAGTTGCTGATTGGTCTCCAAATAGTATCCAAACATGATTATAGACATACTGCAGGGCTCATGGCGAGTCAAATGAACGAAAAAGTCTGGCCACAACATAGAACGTTGGTATGATGTAATGCCTCTCCCTTCTTTATAGGTTCCTTGGTTATGGTCACAGGTTTGGTCCTAATGCAGTATTCAGACCTACAATCATTTTGTTGTGGTAAAAAAAAAAAAAAAAGGGAAATTTGACTTTGACAGTTTATTTTTATTTATGTATTTATGTATTTATGTATTTATTTTTATTTTGTTTGTTTGTTTGTTTATTTCTCCATGAATACAATGAAAATGATATTTCTGTGTCTGTTTCTTCCAATGTGAGAGGAGCAGTACTCACAGCAAACTTGTCATAGAGCTGGTATGTGAGCAGGGGGTTGGGCAGCTCTCTGAAGTAGGCTTTACACAGCGAGCTGACACAGTGGATGTCCTGCAGGTACAGGTCCTTCTGGAGATCTGGACTCCCATCAGTGTCAAACTCACCCCTGGACAGAAGCAGGAAACACACATTCACATGAGAGCATGTCAACGCAACACACACAAGCACGCACGCACGCACGCGCACACACACACACGCACACGCACACACACACAATTTACCTGAGTTTCTGTATGTTGGATGACACTCCAGATAGCCTGTAGATTCCATCCACAACTCCATGTTGCTCAACAAACTCACTGCAGCTTCGCAAGACCTGGGGAACTGTTGGAAATGGATAAGGAATGTAATATAGACCCTTCATTGAAATATGACAGCAAAATCAGAATGTAATGTAATGTAATGGACACTTATTATGGGACATATAACAGCAAAAGTTGTATGAACTCCTAACCGATGTGTAAACAGTTCAAGGACTCTACAGAAATGAATTCAGTAGACTGAACACAACAAAAACTGTCAAGTCCTCCATTGGCTTCTGTCCAGCTTGAATGGCAAAATGGCATCATAACCACTACTTGGAAGAAGTGGTAACACTTTATTTGAAGGGGTGTGCATGAGACTGACATGACACCTGTCATAACCATGACCTGTCATGAACATGAAGGAGGCTTTATGAATGTTCATGATATGACTGTTGTCATTAAGTGTCATTTGGTAAATTATGTCATTGTTAATGCAATGTTGACATTGTTTGAAATCAGAATAAGATCAGAATGAGCTTTATTGGCCGAGTATGTAGACATACAGGGCATTTGACTCAGTATACGTTGCTCTCAATGTACTTACAAAGGAAAAAAAGAAAAGTATGCATACAAGCTCAAATGAACAAACAAGGACAGCGGTCATAGGTATATAAAGCAAGTTAACTGCTATTTACATTATACCAATGATGTCTTCGTTATGACAAGTTGACATAATCAACACAACATAGCCTAAGGCATGAGGTCATTAAATCCACTTACACTGTCAAATAAGTTTAGAACAGTGTCATTAATATTTTCCTTGACCTCGACTACAGTGGTACAATTGGAACTTTTCATTAAGTTGTCATTAGGTGTAATTACACTGGCTTGGTTAACGTCAAAGTGTCATAACACATACATTGACAGGTTATGTTGTCTTGGTTCATGTCAAGTTGTCATAATGACGACATCTCAAACAATGTCAACATTGCATTAACAATGATGTAATTTACCGAATGACACTTGATGACAACAGTCATGATAAACATTCATAAATCCTCCTTCATGTTTATGACAGGTGTCATGTCATGGTTATGACAGTGTCATGTCAGTCTTATGCACACCCCTTCAAATAAAGTGTTACCAAATAAGTAGACTCCTACTCTGACGTATGCTTGCTGACAAAAACATAATCCATCATTGCTGACTGTTATTAGCTATAATGTCACTCTATATTGAGCTATTTACCTACAATATAGTAACCTTTTAGGGGATTGGGATTGTTTGTGTAGTCTACATCAGTTAACACTTCTTTTTACAAAATGGATGTCTATCTATATACATTTACCAGTAATGACATTTCCAAACTAGAGACCATTTTGGGATGGGATCCCACCAGCCACGATGCCCACTACATAAAGCGAATATGGGCCAGGAAGGGGTACATGGGGGGGGCTCACCCCATCGCTCGGATCATTTTCATTTTGATGTCAACTAACACACCTAAAGTTTCCTCACTACATCTTCCACGGTTTTGACGCCATCACATTTGCAAAATCTGTCCACAGACAGACAGACAGACAGACAGACAGACAGACAGACAGACAGACACACAGACAGACAGACAGACAGACAGACAGACAGACAGACAGACAGACAGACAGACAGACAGACAGACAGACAGACAGACAGACAGAGAGACAGACACACAGACAGACACACAGACAGACAGACAGACAGACATATATACACCAAGGATGCCACCTGGTCGCCTCCCTAGGGAGGTGTTCCAGGCACGGGGCAGACCGAGCGCTAGGTGGAGGGATTATATCTCCACGCTGGCCTGGGAAGGCCTCGGGATCCTGCAGTCAGAGCTGGCTAATGTGGCCAAGGAAAGGGAAGTTTGGGGTCCCCTGCTGGAACTGCTACCTCTGCGACCCCAACCCGGATAAGCGGTTGAGAGATGGATGAATGGAGAATAGAATAGAATAGAATAGAATAAAATAGGCCTTTGACTTACTCTCCTGACTGGAGGCGGTCAGGTGCTCCAGCAGATCACACCCAAACACCTTGTCTTTGTTTGCGGCTTTCCTCCGGACTCTCCGCATCTCTTCTCCCCTGCTGCCTCACCTCACATCCAGACCTGCACCCGACCGACCGCCTGTCTGCTGGATGGCTTCACTGAGCTGCTGAGTGTGAAGCTGGCTTTGTGGTCACAGCGCACATATCAGTGATTTGACTGCTTTGTTTCAGTGCATGTTGTTGGCCACAGGTCTTCCCCTATGAAGCGTTGGTATGCTGAAGTTGTGGCCGTTAGGACATACTTCCACGTGCCTGTCACCCTGCAAAGTCACAAATGGCAGAAAATGGCAACTTTGTAACACACTCTCTCTCTCTATGAAGTTTTTCTGTTTTTGTGTGTCTTCCTGATGTTTTGTCCTATATCATACTGCTAGATTCTGTTGGATCTAATTAGGCTTATTCTCTGTAAAGTCCTTTGACACATTCATGCGTTAAGAGCTACGTATATAAATACACTTAAACATGAGCTCTCCCTCATCAAAGAAACAGTGAATTACAGTGACTCCTCGACATGAAGAGTGTATGTGTCGCTCCACTTCCTCCTGATGCTCTCGTTTTATTTTCGAATACTGCATCAGGCCACACCCTATAGACTGCCTTAGTTCTCGTATTCATCGGAGTTAAGCCAATGAATCCTTTTAGCTCGGTCACACCGCGCTTTCTCTCTGGGCAGGTGGACACACCTAGACCTCCAACCTCAGACCTGGAGCCTGGACACTGTGGCCATGTAGGCCCCCTCTGCCTCTCCCTCCCTGCCTGCCTGCCTGCCTGCCTGCCTGACTGACTGACAGCCATTGCGCTGCCTTTGCCTTTTAGCGGAAGTCAAGCATTCTCCAAGCTTCTGCCAGAAAACATAGTCACAGATCATACAAACTAACCATTTAAACCCCCACCTCCATCTCTCTGACACCTGCTTCTACACCTCTTGGTCGGCCTTCCCTGCTGCTCTGCCTACGTTTGGGGATGGGTTTCGAGGTGGAAGAGTGAGAACGAAATGGGTAAAAGTAACAGATAAAGTGAGTACGAATGTTCCTACCTTCACTCAGCACCGGCACACCACCAGCAGCAGCATAGAACTGGTGACGCAAGAAACCGCTAAACTTCCCCTGTTGACTTCCTGAGTGCACGTCTCTCCTCCTTTGTGCTTTTTCTCTCTGTATGTGGCACACATTATCTCCGCCTCTGCTGATCGAATAGGGAAATCAGTTATCTCGACAGTGACTCTATGCCCGTTATCTGCTCTATCTGTCTCAGTGTATAGAACCCAAAGAGGTTTTAGCCACCCCACAAAAGGCCCAAGGCCAAACCCCAAAAAATAAAACATAAAATGACAATGACTGACTGATATATTTGAGTTCAGGTCAACCCTGACGGCATACTAACTCAAAATCAAGCATTTTGATGGTATAATTTTAGAGAATTTCAAAGTTAAAGTTAAACGTTTGTACCTTCAAATGACTTCCTATCTGAAATGAGGTGCTGTAAAAAGACATTGACAATAACTGATACCTTTGTGTTCAGGACAACCCTGACTATACACACTAACCCCAAAGTCTAATGTACCCAGCAGCACAGTCAGTGAGCATGATGGATCCAGTCATGCTTACTGTCGTGCGTCACCCCCCCCCCATGAAGGCCCATTCTGAGCCAGCAGAAACCCTGAGTGGCATGTGTGTCTGTCAATCTGAGAGCACGGGAGTTCATACCTTTAACTTCAGAAGAACTAGACAAGTGTTTGGCTCCTTTCTTTTGACTGTGTCAGTTGGAGATCCATGCTACTTACTGTAGCAGGTTCTATAATCTCCATTGCCATGAAGAACCACAAAGCATACCACCACAACCTGGTTGGACAGTAGGCTAGAATGTCCTACTCAAGTCAAAGTATTGTTACAGTACTTTGCTGAAATTTTGCTTCAGTAGAAGTAAATTACTTGTGTAAAAATCTACTTAAATAACAATAACGAATTCTAAATGTACTTAAAGTAAAAAATTATAGAATTTTGCTAGATGTGATATTTCCCATGTAATTCTAAAAGGCTGGAAGTTACAGAGGATGGTGCAGGTTGAATCTTTGAATTAATTTACATTATGGGCTCATATAGTACGAAAATACCCCCCTCCCATTTGTACACGCCCCCAGGGCAGGAATATGGAGGGAAAAGATGGCATTCTAAGGTGCGCGGCCAATAGGAACTCCTGTGACAGCGCTTGTTGCTGGTTCTGCTGCTTGGCCCAGCTAACTGACATCACAGGTGGCAGTTCCATTTGGCCAGCTGCTTTACACAAAAACAGTCTAGATGCAGCTATGTGTGATTTATTAATTTATCAATCCTTCTATGTTATCCTTCCCACATATGCAATGTAGTCTCCAACCTGCACTATGCTCTCTAGTTAACAAGTGTTACATGTAGGGATACTTCTTATTCTCATAGACATGAATACATCACATTAATCTATTTTTTCATGTGGAGAGGGACTATATTTTGCCAATAGGAGGCTTAACTGCAGGTGCATCAAATTCCATGGTTATAAGGTGGTGAATGTGCAAAAAGACAATTGATTTAAATAATGGTATAATCTACAACAATTAGACTATTACATAATAACAATTAGTGTTATCTCATATAGATGACAGGTTATATGGCAGATGCTATAATAACTCTTGACAGTACTTGACAGGCCAGTACTTGAATTGTGATATTTTGTGGCTATACTTTGTGGCTCTGTGTGGCAGTTTGTGACGTTCCCTAATTAACTATAGAGGAAATTTCAGTTGCTATGAGATAATATAGGCTACATCAGAAAAGCTGTTACAGAATAATGAGCTATTATTCTAGAAACACTTTAGGGAATAATGAAAATGCAAGAGTGAAATAGACTTAGGCCTATTATGCCTGACAGCCCTCCTGGGGTATAGGCCGTCGACAAGAGACTTCCAGAGTTCTCGGTCATTTAGCTCTCTCATCCTCTCCCAGTCTCTTGATGTCTGCCTGGAGATCCCGTCTGGTGTTCTTGCACTCTTTTCCTCTTTGCTTGAGGGTTCATGTCAGAGCTTGCGGTCACTCTGGTGGTGGATACTAATAATTAGGGATTTGTTGATAAAGGTTTGCACTTAGGATTGTGATTTTCCTCGTTCTACAGGTCTCGGCATAACTGACCCACTGATATGGAGGTCATCAGGCCAGGGTTTGCGCCGCGCATAGTAGACACTTTACGGTAATAATGCAACGTCACCAGCGTGCGTCGGGTGAAGGTAGATGATGCTAGCTAGCTTCACTTCACAACACACGTCTTCTTCCTCACTCCAGCAATTGCAAACACGGTGTTGTGATTAGGAATCGGTAGGGGTTTTTAATCCGGAAAAAGTGAATCATCGACAGGCAGCGTATACGCGCAACTTTCTCTCGTTTTTAGTAAGAAAGAGAGCGAGCCTGAGAGCAAGATGGAGAGCTTGGGCTTCCAGAGCCAGCTGGTGTCCGTCATGGAGGTGCTGGCCAAGGCAGCTGTGGCAGAGATCGACAGGCGTGTGGACGGCAGCTGCGCGCTGCTCCGCCTGGAGATCAGCCAGGGCCAGCGGGACATCCACCTGCTGAGGAGGCGCTGCGAGGTCATGGAGACAGAGCTGAGGAGGAGCAGGCTGAGAGCCCGGAGGAAAGGTACGCCCTGCAGGGAGGAGGGTGTACTGTAGCCCGCTCTCCTCTCACAGGCCAACATGATGGAAACAGCCGGTTTTTTTAGATCATGAAACGGAGTTTGAGATTCACAACAGTGGGCAGTGGTGGTCAAAAGGTTAGATAAGCGAGCTTGTCCCCCGGGACCGACATGATAAATCTGGGTGGGGAGGGAAAAGTCAAAAGGAACTGCATGCCCCTCCCTCATTACCCACCACTGTGGTGCCCTTGAGCAAGGCACCAACCGCTCTGGTGGAGCTGCTCAGTGGCCAGCAGCAGATCATGACAGTGGTCAGCTTCCAGGTGTGAATGTGAACAGGGCGCTCCTGAAAAAGTGAAACTCCCTTGTATAAATAAAGGTAAAAAAAACAAACAGGGGCTGCAGGTTTTGCTTAACAAACGTGAACCGCTCTATTATATTTTGTGGAAACCTAGTGTTACCATTATTTTGGCCATAGTGACCTTGGTATTATAAGGCTCTATCTGACTTTTTTTTAGTTAGTCGCATGAACCTATATGAGTGCCTGTTGACATATGTTTGATGTTATCTTATTATTATTATAATTACGATGATGATTTTTGAGTCTGTAATGTCCAAAAAAGGAATGGATGTTGAAAACTTTGAAGTCATATCTCTGAACTATCCTGAAGGCAGATAGAACCTTATCATTCTAAGCAGTATTTTTGTGTACAGGCAGTTAACTGGCTGCTTTGAAAAGGAATGTTTAATGTATATAATATGTATGTTGTTTTTTCCTTTTCTTCAGGTTTTTACCCCCCAGCAGCAGCTGAAAGGTGTTCTCCTCTAGTCAAGGTAGTTTTGAGCAAAGAGAGAGAGACAGCAGCTTGGGACAGACAGATGGCTGCTGAGCTAATTCAGACTCCACAGGTAAAACACGATCATATGGTTGCTGATTATGCTGTAACCCCAATAAAGAACAACCACAAATCAAACTAGTACCGAATAGTATTAATTTCCATAACACTTAAATAGTAGTAATAGGGAATCACGGTGTCTCTGTGGTGCGCAATAATGAGTTTATAATGACCTTAATTGACGTTATGGTATGTTGTTATCTCCTATGGTATTATAATATTCCTTTATTGACTTAACTTCATTTGACTAAATGTACTATAGTTGTTGTAGGTAAAGGTTTTGTTTTATGTTACTCGATCGAATCTAGTGGTTCTCAAACTTTTTTACATCAAGGAACCCTAAACGGACACAAATTAGTCCATGTCCCCCCTTTGATAAGATTTTCAAAATCATTTTGTCCCTCCCCCATCTAAGATTTTTGCTTAGATGTTTCATTACAGAAAGTGTACGAAACCCATGACCAAAATAGCCATACATTCTGTCATTGTATTACTTATGGATGGAATTGTAGTGAGAATAAATTATTACCCTTTTTGCTGGGGACGCCCTGGAACCCCCTCAAGGACCTGTGGGGGTGCCCAGACCCCACTTTGAGAACCACTGATCTAATCTATCAGTCAGTCCAGTATGACTTAATAATATATACTATATCTCACTACTATAGTAAGGCGAGGGCTTCAGCGCGCCACTTGACGCGGCTCATAATTGCTCAGCGTTCGCTCGCTACAGGTGACGCTAGAAATGAGTTAATATAATTGATGCTTAGAGTATATCAGCTTGAGAAGGTCGTAAACTGTTTGACAGTCGCAAACTAAGGTCAGATGGATTTACCCTCCGCTACATGACCTGTGTATGTGTGTAAAGCCTTGGTTATAGTACCGAGAGGACGCGCACGCGGACAGCTGAGGACACCACGGACAAGTAGTACCGGTAGTTCTGTTTATACTAGTTCCTGGAGGCTGCTTGGACGAGGACGTGTGGAGAGAGAGAGGGAGCTTAAAATGTAATCAGCCACTCCAATGTATAATATAGCAACAACTAACCCAGTTGAGAGCAGCAAAAACAAAGTTAGTTCATGTCTGTTGAATATCCAACCTAAAGCTAACTGTGAGTGTGCAGACATGTCCGCACGGTCACAAAACGTTTGTACATGGTTGTCCGCACAGAGCCTGCGCATACCTCAATGTGACTTCCTGGTTAAATAAAGGTAAAAAGAAAAAGTATGCGTATCTGTCTGTAGACTGTTTTAGTTTCACTCTGGAGGTTGTAACGTGTAGTTGCAGTGTGCGTATCTGTCTGTAGGGTGTTTGTTATTTTCACTCTGGAGGTTGTAATGTGTTGCTAATGTGTAGTTGCAGTGTGCGTATCTGTCTGTAGGGTGTTTGTTATTTTCACTCTGGAGGTTGTAATGTGTTGCTAATGTGTAGTTGCAGTGTGCGTATCTGTCTGTAGAGTGTTTGTTAGTTTCACTCTGGAGGTTGTAATGTGTTGCTAATGTGTAGTTGCAGTGTGCGTATCTGTCTGTAGAGTGTTTGTTAGTTTCACTCTGGAGGTTGTAATGTGTTGCTAATGTGTAGTTGCAGTGTGCGTATCTGTCTGTAGGGTGTTTGTTATTTTCACTCTGGAGGTTGTAATGTGTTGCTAATGTGTAGTTGCAGTGTGCGTATCTGTCTGTAGGGTGTTTGTTAGTTTCACTCTGGAGGTTGTAATGTGTTGCTAATGTGTAGTTGCAGTGTGTGTATCTGTCTGTAGGGTGTTTGTTAGTTTCACTCTGGAGGTTGTAATGTGTTGCTAATGTGTAGTTGCAGTGTGCGTATCTGTCTGTAGGGTGTTTGTTAGTTTCACTCTGGAGGTTGTAATGTGTTGCTAATGTGTAGTTGCAGTGTGCAGACATGCGGCCTGCTGGAGAATCTGAAGTCATCCTGATCAAAGAGGAGTCTGGAGAGGAAGATGAGCTGAGTGAGTCACATGTTATACAGTTACACATGTGAATACACACGCAAACCAATCACATACACACTTTCAAGGAACTGCGCGTTCACCTGTACACATTAGGTATTAGACACAGATACACACAGAATCTCGCTCAGACTGGCACACACACAAATGCAAACAAATAATAATAACTATACACGCTCCTATAGAGGGCTTTCAGTTGACGTAACGCACCATCTGGCGGCCATATTGGAGGTCCTCAGTTCTTGGGCAACAAACAGCTTATCACGTTTCAAAACATACAACAGAAAAAAAGGGGGGGGAGCTAATTTCTGTGCTGTTTTTGTCTTGGGACAGATCATTTTTGCCACTGATGCATCAATCCGTTTTTGTGTATAGATGACATCAGCTTGCTAAATATAATGTCTGCTCAGCTAATCATCACTGTCTGGTAGTTAACACATCTGATTTGCACACTAGCTAACATCAGTTACTTAACAGTAACCTACATTTGTAGACAAATATGTGGAAACGAACCATTTGCATTTTATATAACATTACTGAATTGACCTTAGAACCCAAACCACAACACCCATTTTTCAGATCTTTTCTTGCCTTGTTGTTATATAAGTTATTTGGCAATAATGACACGTATTCAGTCCTCTAATGAACCTCAATGATGGAGCCAGCTGTGTGGTTGCTAGGAGACTTTGAGATTTACGTATGTGCGCAAAGCCTCTATACACAAACTGGTGTCGTGCATCAGGATGAAGTACTGATGATGTGGGGCTCTTGTGTTTCCTCTACAGTAGTGTCTGGACCTGTGCAGCCGCCGTGTTTTGAAGAGACAGAACCCGCCCAGACCGAAGGCTTTGTGGAGCTTTACCACCCGGCGGAGGACCCGACCGACCCCGGATCCCTGCTTCCTCCTACAGACGGCTATGACGCCTTCCCAGAGCAGCAGCAGCCCGACGGAAGCCACGGCGACGCGGAACTGTCCGTGAAACACGAGAGAGAGGAAGCGCCGGTGGAGAGCGCGGCCCCGCTCGATTCGGCCCACCAGTTCGTCATGGAGGACGCCGACGGGCAGCTGTGGTCGTCCGATCCGGGCCGAGACGGCGGCGACCCGGGCTTCTCGTACGCCGCGCAGCAGTACGAGCAGATTCCTTCCATGTTCACGTCTCAGAGCGGCCTGCCTCTGAGTCACTCTGTGCCTGAAGATATGGAGCCGCCGATTCACTCCGCGGGGAAATCGCAGTCGACCGTGGTGAGCGCGGCACGGGCGAAACGGCGAGCCAGGGCGTTTGGCTACAAGCGACCACAGCCGGCGCAGGTGCCAGACGAGGCACACAACACTGTAACCCAGATTAACGTCCTCGGAGAGAGCAGCGTGATCCCACAGCCGACGCAGCATCATTACCGCGACCTGGCGAAGAACGAAGACGAGGATCTGATGGCGCCGAACCCGACGACCTCGGCCTACAACGGCTACAGCCGCGGCAGCTTCGGCCTGGCGAGGAGGATAAGGACGCCCTGGAGGTCCGGGGTCGGCGAGAAGAGGTTCAGCTGCACGTACTGCGGCAAGAGCTTCATGAGGTTCAGCCAGCTCAAAGAGCACCTGAGGAGCCACACGGGGGAGAAGCCCTTCAGCTGCCTGCAGTGCGGCCGCAGCTTCACCAAGCAGTGTAACCTCATCCGACACGCCGTGGTCCACAGCGGGGAGAAGCCCTACGAGTGCGCGCTGTGCGGCAAGTGCTTCACGCAGCGCTCCAGTCTGAAGTCGCACCAGAAAACAGCCCACTGAGTTTACACTGTGTGACCGTTTTTTATACACGTGCTTCTCCTTCGTGTCGAGTCTCTCTCCCTACTACATTTCCCATGTATATGGGATTGACCTGGCCCCGTATCGGTACTCGTTCTGTTAGCTACCGCTACCGCTAGCTGCCAGAAAGAGTCCCGTGTGCCTACATAGACTAGCATGCGACTTTCACTCCCAAGCTGTCTACATCAGCGATACGCACGTATTTACAAGTGCCACAGAAACATTTCAAAGCCACCTACTTGAAAACAAGGGTTCATAGCTTCTCGGCGGCGGGGTTAGAAAGCTCGACGCTGCTCATAAATGCCTATTTTCATCCGAAGTCTGTGCTGGTGGTGATATTATTTTTTCCGGGTTAGAGCCCAGCCGTCACAGCGCTCAACAGCGCCACTCTGGTCGAAAGCTCGGTAAAAAACAATATCACCAGCACAGACTTCGGATGAAAAGAGGCATTTATGAGCAGCGTCGAGCTTTCTAACCCCGTCGTCGAGAAGCAATGAACCCTTGTTGAACCTCAAGTAGGTGGCTTTGAAATGTTTCTGTGGCACTTGTAAATACGTGCGTATCGCTGATGTCGACAGCTTGGGAGCGAAAGTCGCATGCTAGTCTATGTAGTCACACGGGACTCTTTCTGGCAGCTAGCGGTAGCGGTAGCTAACAGAACGAGTACCGATACGGGGCTAGGATTGACCCTGATCAGCGGCAGCTCACATCAATGACTCTTTGAGACACTTCACCTGGATGGAGGTGTGCCCTGATCGTGTGTGTGGTTGACAGAAGTGTGTGTTCACTTCTGTGAGAAAGGAGAGTTGAGTTGGGGGGGGGAGTATTTTTTATGTTATTGTATTTTATGTTTCAGGTACATATACATTAGATATCATGATTAGTAGTGTGAATAGTATGAATAAAGGACTGAGAGGTTGATACTGTGCATTTCCTTTCTTTGCCTCTCCCTTTGCAGCAACCCATCTCTTAACAGTACCAATAATGTGTACAGTAAGACGTGAAATAAAACTCGGCAGCAAGGCAGATTGTGCAAAACTGTCTTTTTTTTTTTACCTACTCCTTTTTTCTAAATGTGTGAATATATTCGTAAAAAAACGCGATATTTTGTATTATTGAAAATCGGCACAAGCCTACGCACCTGCGTGGCCCGGGCCTGGCGCTGATATAGCCGCGAACGAATCGGGGCGCAGCTCCATCCAGGTGAATTCACGACACGCCAGCTGCCGTTGGGTCAGGGTAAATCTCATATACATTGGATAACCTGGGTTACAACATAACCAACCATTCCATTCAAAAGTGAAGATTGAACTTCACAGAGAAGCTGTATTGATCACCTGTATGTGACGTGTTTTACCCCATACAAAATAATGTTAATGTGGTATGACAGTGTTGTAGTGTGGTAGAAGTCTGGAGTGCTGAAGTGGATTCATGGTTATTGCCATGTATTGAGTGAATGTATTACAATGTTTTGATCAATAAAAACTATACAGACTAGCTGAAAGGTGTTTTTCATTATTATTATTATAAAACATAGCACTAATGTTAGTTAGAAAAGTTACGTATTTACTAAAACATAAGTACAGGATACATTGATAGCAAAATACAGTGCACTCTTATAGTGATCACCTTGGGATGGGTCAAATTGATCACTATAAGTGGATAATCATAACAGCTTTTTTTCTTTTTCTTTATTTCTTATGCATCTAATTGACATTTGTATATGTATTACATGAATACAGTGCATATAAAGTAAAGGAACGTTATTGACTTTAAAAATCCAGCGAGTAAGTTAGGCGTCCAACTGTTTCAAACACAGCGGCGGTCTCGCATAGACAGAGACGTCGCTATCTCTCCACAGACAGAGATGCCGCGATCTCTCCATATACAGACAGACATGCACCGAGTATTGCTGCTGTATCTTGTTGGCTCATTTTTGGCAGTTTGTAAGTGAAGAAATAATAAAATTTCCATTGTTCTCAGGTGGGACAAAGCCCAAAATGATCACTGTGAGTGGAGTATTGATCACTATAAGCAAATTATTTAAACAGCATGTGTATAGGAATGTATATATATATATATATATATATATATATATATATATATATATATATATATATATATATATATATATATATATATATATACATAACCATGATCACTATAAGCGGATTCCACTGTAGAAAGAGAGAAAGCACCTTCAGTCTATTGGAGTCATCATACCTTGACCCGGTCTAGTTCCAGTCTCTTTGGGGGGCATGGTTTAAAAAAAGGGGGTTCTCCCAATTGGCCTAATGGATAGGGCTGCGTCCACAGTGACTGTGAATGTGATGAGGGCTTGTAAGACTCCAGGTTCGAATCCCACTTCTGACACCAGTATAACAGCAGTCAGTTTCGAACCCGGGTCTGTCATTCCAAAGCACAACCATCCGACCAAAGGGACAATCCCAATGGCCAAGGGCCATCGTGCGCACCTTATACATTGAGATTGGTTGCTACACTATTCACAGTGATGGCATCTATCTGTATGATACAGTATCAATTGATTAATTAATTAATTAATTATATTGACATGGCCTGTTGTTGGAGAATTCAGTATCACACTAGCATAAATTAAAGTTTTAAATTTTGTTTCTGTGTTAGCCTACTTATTTGTATATTAGAGTATCACAAAATAGATTAAAAAAAAAGTCGATTCCGACATATGATTTATTACTTATCGATCATCATGATGTGACACATGATGTGTCAGTAAGACTGGAGTGTTATGTTTGCTTTTATAGCAGGTATCAATCAAACTTCAGTTCGCGTTTTCCTTTTGCTGAGAAGTTTTGTCCCACCAATAACACCGTATATTCGGCGTCACATGACCACTCGCACTTCCGGTTTTGCTTCTATGTACGGAAGCAGCATCTGTAATGTAAACTACTCACGGCAAAGTGATTCATATTTTAGTGATTGATCACAATATAACGTGGATTTTACGTATGCAGCATCGCTACATATGACTTGCCAGCTAGCAGAAATGCTGATCCAGGAAAACATGGCGAACTGTGTCGCTTTTCAAAGCAAGTTAACCTCCATTATGGACGTGCTAGCCAAAACGGCAGTCGTGGAACTAAGCAAACTATGGGAGGACGGCTTCGCCTGCGTGCAGGTGGAGCTGCGGAGGAGAGAGAGCGAGGTTGAAGCCTTGAGAAGAAAAGTGGTGTTTATGGAAAATGAACGGCTAGCCCTCATCTCCAGAGCTCAAGGTTCCTATCTCCCCTCCTCATCCTCATCTTCCTCCTCCAAGACAGAGCAGCAGAAGAAGAGACTGCCACCCACTGATGATGGTGAGGATAACTGCTGAGTAGTCAGTTAATAACATTGATCATTATTCATAATATTCTGATATCCTCCATTCAAAATAATAATATATGGTATATATATCGTGTCAACATTAAATTGCAGGCCTGGGAAGTCTGGAAAAGTATAAAAAATGAATTAGATCATTTCCAGGTCTTAAATCGTTTGTGAATTTGAAAAAATGTCTGGAAAAGTATGGAAAATGTTGTGGTTCAGGTCCGATGATATACACATAATTATGTTTTTGTAGACCCACTGTGAGTCCACAGTTTTTGTTGATGTGAGATACAGGGATACTCTTCATGTCAGCATGTATTGTATCAAATACCGACCACAATCAAGTCAAGTCAAGAATATAACATTATTTAGGGTCTGGGGAAAATATAGAATTTTAAATGGAAACTGTATAGGAACCATCCATTCCCTGTAGACATTTTGAATGCAGTACCAGACCAAGTTATGCGACTGGTACTGGTTTAGTTTCTCTGATGGCACACATTCTATTCACTCCTGTAGAATGTGTAATCATTGTCATAACATAATTTGTATCACAATGTGCTGCCATTTACTGAGGGCCTGGTTGAAATAAAAATCACATAATCACAGGGGTTTTGTCAGTACAGTATAACGATATGTAAAACACATGTTAAATCATCTTAAAGGAGGACTTACCCCCTAGATATGTATTAGAACAGTGATTTGAAAATACCTATGGAAAAAACCAAGAAATGACATATACTCTTGTCTATACTAGACTCTTTGGCTGTGTTAAGTCAAGATTTTTTTTCGGAAATCGACGCCATTACAGTTTGCCTACTGCCTCAAAAATAATTTATTTGAGAGGGGCAATATCTTTATAATTATCAACAACTAGCCAACGCTGGTGGCCTGTATGGAAACAGAAAATCCTGAAATGGTTGATAGTTATATCAATTTGGCCATTCAGTGGCGAACTAGAAATTTAATTATTTTTGTCCCATTTTGTCCCATGTGTGTGTGCGTGGCTTGTCTAAACTTACGTTAAGAGCCTCGCTGCTCGCAGCACACAGCACACAGTGAGGACAAACCTCTCGCTCTGGGGTAACACAATGCGAGATTTCTCCACGTAATTCCCTCGTCTAACTAGAGATAAACCGCGCAATGAAATCCGTTTTTAATTTTAGTTTGGGGGCTTTTCGTGATTCTTGTTAAAAGTTGTGCAAAGGTTTTCCTCTCAGCGCAGTGCAGGGCAGGCTGCGCCTCGTCCCTCCTGCCAGACCCAGGCTGGCGAAACAGCCTGCTGCATGCATGGGGCGCTCGTAACCTCACGGAGCAACAAACAAACAGACAGAAATAGCTGGTGTGCGATTTAGAGAATACAGTCTGAGATTGGGTACAGGATTGAGGGAATCCCGCATCTGTTTGCGAAGGTGCGACTGGACAGGACGCTTTTCACAGACAGGCACAGTAGTCGGAGCGAGGCGAGTGTCTCTCGGCTACTCAGGGCAGAGCTGCAGATCTCTCCTCCTCCTCCGCGCATTCAGTCTGTCCAAAATCATTACCGATATAATCTCAGTAGGAGGGATGCAGGGAAATATGATAGTAGCCGATGTGTTTAGAGAAGCTTTGTCACGTTGTCACGTCGTAGTATAGCGTTATATTTTACATGTGCGCTAAACTGCGACCATATTTGTTTGCGGAAATATCAGACTGCTCTCTCTGCTGCTCTCAGAGCACAGAGAGCCCAGCTGCTGCTGGCCTGCTGCGCGCGCCCGCGGAGCTTGGGGCTCGTCCATGTTACAGTACGACTCTCTCCCGCCTGCCTCTGGGCTGGAGACAGTGCTTGCAACTCGGACTGATAATATAAACATCATCATTCGAGCTTATCCAGGTAAGATATCAATAAAGTAATGACACATTCAGCAGGAAACTAACTATAATTAAGACATGTGCCAACTTTGACGACATTTGGTTCAGTATTTTAAGAGCAAACTTCAATAGAAATAGGCTTGGAGTTCTGAGGAGCCGAAAGGGTACAGGGGGGGTAGGGGAGTAATTATCTTGAAATCCCATAGTCTTTGGGTCACCGTGACGTCACGACGTGTCAAATATCCCATTCATTTGAGAAAAAAAAAAAAGCAGTGTTACACCCTTAGAGGGCGCTTATGCCAGGTATGCTGCTGAAAAATGATACAAATGGTAAAATGGCAACAGTTTGGTGTCAAATGTGGAAATTCTGACCAGAATTCTTCACACATCACCCCCAAAGTCAGATATATTGGTTAAAAGCTGAAAAAAAGTGTTTTGGAGGTAAGTTCTCCTTTAAACAGAATGGTAATTTTAAATGGGAAGTCCAAACCAAACTTAAGTAATGTTCCTTAAAATGTTTCATACCATAATTTGGTCAGTTCTTTAAATAAAATTTGCTTGTTATCATTAGGTTTGAACCAGCACTATTCAATGACATTGAATATCACAATATTTTCTGCGATGTCGAATATCACCCCCACGAATATTGCCCCACTTTTACATTCATAAACATATAATAGTCTACTAGTGGTGGGGCAATAAACACACACACACACACACACACACACACACACACACACACACACACACACACACACACACACACACACACACACACAAATATAATCTGAATGATGATAATATCGTGTATCAAGATATTTTGGCGGGACAGTATCGCAATTAATTTGATTTAACTGAAAGATTATAAATGAACCTGCTCTGTCCTTTCAGGGTCCAATATGGATTTGGTCCACAGAGCGTCTTCTGAGCACAATGTGAGAGAGAAGGTGGATCAAATGACGCCATCGCCCACACAGTCTGGAGAGAGAGCGTGTGAGCCGCTGAGGCCTGAACACAGCAGAGATCACGGCACAGAGGAGGACGAAGAGTTAATAGTCAAACTAGAGGAGGAAGAAGAGGATGATGATGTGCAGATTGTGGAGCAGCCGGGAGACATTGAACACAACGCAACCGATGGAGCAGATCAGCCCATGACAGATCCAGACCTCCAAGCTGCTGATGTCATGGAAGAAAGAGAAAGCCAACATTGCTCGCCTGTTTCCGTCGGAGACAGCGACGCCACGGATGACTCGGATGGCTTCTTTGGACCAGAGCAGTATTCCCAAAATCTGGATAAGGAAATCCAGCTCATTCAAAATGCATTGGACAATCTTGACGGTAATCCATCAGAAATGGGATACATTAGGTTTATGAGGGATAACGTGACAGGGAGAGCTGTGAGTTTGGGTCAGGCACAGCCAGGACAGCCTGCGGACCCCACAGATCACCCGGAGAGAGGCCTGGCGGCGGTCAGACCCCCTTCGGAGAAGCGACTGCACTCTGACAGCAGATTCTCCTTCCTGGCAAACGGACAGGACTCGGCGGCGCAGAAGGCTTCAAAGAGCGACCGCGTGAGGGAGAAATGGTTCATTTGCCCGTTCTGCGGCAAAAGCTTTGACCGTGCCAGCCACCTCGCCATACACCAGCGGATCCACACGGGGGAGAAACCGTACACGTGCGAAACATGCGGCAAGAGTTTTTCCCAGAGGAGTAACCTCCGCACTCACCAGCGGACTCACAAGGACTTCCTGCCCGGTCTGCTTTCTTCCACATCCGCAACATCTCCAGACTCCGCCCATCCCTGTCCCAACACGGCACCGAAGTCCTCCTCATCCGCGCATTTGTCACATCCCGGATCGATTACTGCAACTGTCTTCTCTCTGGCCTACCCACCAAACTGCTCAACAGACTCCAAATCACTGAGAACTCAGCTGCCCGGATCATCACCCGCACTAAATCACCAGACCACATCCTCATTCAACTCCACTGGCTCCCCGTTCACTACCGGATTGACTACAAAAACCTCCTGCTCTCTGACCACCTCCAGGAATGCACCCCTTCCCGCTCCCTGCGCTCTGCCTCAGCTGGCCTCCTCACCGTCCCCCCTTCTCGCCTCAGTACCATGGGTACCAGGGCCTTCGGCTGCACCGCACCCAGACTTTGGAACTGCTTGCGCCCCCCACACATCCAACAGTCTGACTCCATAACCACATTCAAATACCACCTCAAAACCCACCTGTTCAAACTGGCATACTCACTTTAATCATATACATCACTCAATGTATGTTGTCTGCCCACGTCTTTTCTTTTATCTATGCTCCTCTTATTTTAAATATGCTGGTGTATGCTATACTTGTTTTTATCTGAGTATGATCTTTTAGTATGTTATGTCTCTTTTATGCACTGTACGGCGACCTTGGGTGTTTTGAAAGGCGTCTCCAAATAAAATGTAGTATTATTATTATTATTATTTACACGACTTGATCGTTTATAATTTCAAAGAATGAGGATAAACTACAAATACCTCTGTGACATTCAAGTGTTGAATAATTAAATTAGTTTTGTACCTTGATATATCCTAGGAAATTTATGTAGCCCACTGATTAGTCACATCTTGGATTTGGTTGTAAGCACCAAGTTTGTACGTATGGTCCTTTTGTAAACGCACAGAATTCATAGAATTCTGATCTATTTGTGGTGGTGGTCCCTTCTTATTCTTGTATGATATTGACAATATATAGGCTATTATCAGTAAAGGATCCCATTAGCTGGATGACAAAAAAAAAGGGTATCTAATGTACGTACCCCACTTTGTGATTTAAGTGCCCCCTTTCAGATTTCAAATGTAACATAACTTGTGTTACAATGTTCACACTGTTACAATGTTCTGTTTGTTGCTTGCTTTTGAAATCAGACCCCTTTTACAGAGAAAACGGCTTTTCTGCCCCGCTACATGTCTCACCTGTATCTTTACAACGTTAAGTTACTAGCCTAGCCTTTAATATTGTTACTGTCTATGATTGTTACATTATCTACTGTTTTACTGCTTAGCTGCAGCTCCTCTGGTCCAGACTGTCCTGTTCCTTGGAAAATATTTGTCAATGTTACTCTGGTTTGAGGGATACATTCAGAGTCAAAAGGTTTAATGTTACCAGTATAGACCGCGCACTAGGGGTGTAAGGGTTCCCAAAATTCACGCTTCGGTTCAATAGGACACAGAGGTGTCATGGTTCCACACGTTTTCAATAGAGCAAAAAAGTAGAAATGTCCTTGATTTCTTTTGATTCATTTTATTATTTTCACTCAAGGCTACATTTTTATTTCAATTTACACCTTTTGTCTTTTTCGTCTGTTTTAGTTTAACATATCTTTGTAGAACACTTGCACTGTTCAGCAGAGAAAGATGAATTCGGTTTGCGATGCGTATTATTGAACCTAAAGCTTCGCACCTCAACGGTTCGGTATGAATACGCGTATTGTTACACCCCTACCACGCACTCATCTCAGAAACCCAGTTGAATTCTGACTAACGTTAACGCTTCTTTTCAAGAAATGAGAGCTTTGCTTTACATGTATGGCTTTAATCATCACAGTGTGATACAATGCCCACATTATTTACTGCAGCTGCATTATTAACTGGCAGTTGATCTTATGATCACGTTTGCCCTAACTTGGGATGAAGACCCTGAGATACCTGGACTCCTCCACTTGGGGCAGTTGCTCACGCCTCAGCTGAAAGGACAAGAAACCTTTTTCGGGGAGAAAACTGTGAACTGACTTGGAAGTTGCTGACCTGCAGCCCGTTTGCGTCACACACATTGGAGATCAGACTGATGACATCCAGAGACAGCAGCGAGGCCGTCCCTAATGTCACCCTCTCTACACCTCAGCTCCACAAACAGGAGGGGGGACACAAGGTGCGTCCTCATCACAGTCAGATCCCCACCTTGAACAAACCGGTCCCGTGTTAAAATAAAGAGAAATGACGTGCGTTTCTTTAAATCGTTGCATATACTTTTATGAATAAACATGTGAACAGTTACATCTCGCTTTTCAATTTAGTAGAAAAACACAATGAAAAAATGTACATATAGTAAGGAAGTATATATAGCAGGGGGTCATAAAACAAACACACCTGACAGTGCATTTACAGCTCCCAAGTCTTGTCCAGTCTCTCAACGTTACATCGCAGAGCAATGAAAATGTAACGCTGACGAGACATAAACCTGAAGGTTTATCCAATACGATCCACCGGTTGAATAATTTAATCTGTGTGCACGTTAAATTGCTCTGAGTAACAAGCACCCGTGACCTGTCGGCTGCAGTAAAGCGGGTTAATGACCCGACCACAAACACACACACATCCTCATATACAGTATATATACACATACACAAATACACACACTTAACCTTTCATCCACTGGTGCACTGAAGCTGTAAATAGCAGGGTCTGTGTACAGTTTACCCAAACCCACTGCTGGGCTTCACTAGGCCTTAGGCCAGGCCTTGGAGCTTAGGACTTGGTTCTTGTGTCCACTTATCTTTTCAAGGCACCAGAAGAGGCAGACAGGGTTCACGGGGGGACACTCCCTAACATTGTGCAGTTATAATTACCTCAGCAGATGCAGTGGGTGGGAAACTTAGCGTTGCTGACAAAACCGTAAACATTCTGTAACAGGAATCTTCTTTCCTTTTACGCTTCGGTGTGAATACAGGAACTTGTGACAGCCAGGACACGCTCTCAACCACAAGGCAACAGTGGCTAGTGGATGGAGTCACTGGCCACTTCATCATCATCAATGCTGTCATGTCAAAGACAAAGTGGCTAGCAGGATTGGTCAACTTACCAGACGGTCACAGATGCACACAAAATCTGTATTTAGCGAATGCCTGCTATAAATTACCCATTGTGGGCAATGTGTCGGATGTTGCATACAAAACAAAGGTGGAATGTAAAGTGTCAAGTCTTAATTGTAGGAATGCAAACAGGCTGGCTCTCTTCCTGTGAGGCTGCAGGAGCTCTAGAGGACCTGCCCCAGGCTGGGGTGCAGCAGGATGGCGTTAGAGTGCAGCTTGGGCCTGAGGACACCGTTGCTTAAGTAGAAGTGGTTGGTGAGCGCCTCGGAGATCTGTATCGTGCTGCTGTCGCCGTCGTCTTCGTCTCCCTCCGGCAGCGACGACGACGACAACTCCTCCGACGCTGGCCGACCATCTCTGAGGTGGCTCATCTCCACCTCTCTGAGGTGGCTCATCTCCACCTCTCTGAGGTGGCTCATCTCCACCTCTCTGAGGTGGCCCAGCTCCTCTCTGGGCCCCAGGCAGTCTTCCTGCTGGGGCTTCAGAGGCACCAGCGAGGAGGGCAGACCAGAGTCCTGTGGACATACAGCAAGAAGTTAGATTAATGCGGTGACCTACACAATCAAAGAGAAACCCTCCACACATGTCTGATACATTTCATTATCAGTGTGAACATACATGCCATGGCATTCTATTACAGTGTAATAATAGTGTAATAATTACACTATCAAATCAGCAAAATCTCACAATTTTCGTTCTTTGTGAAAGGCCGGTAACAGAAAAAAACTATTCTGTTGTGATTGCATCATCTTTTGGGTATTTCTTGAATGGATGTGAAGACTAGGCAGAGCGGCCAAAATACTGGACCCGGATTTGCCAACACCACCAGTTATTCTAATTCAAATTAGGTTCAAATGTTTGTCTGTTCAAAACCCGTCTACACATGTCTACATTTAACATCTGATCATAATATGTATTTAAATACAGGAGAATTGTATTTCATATAATAGAAGAACCAGACAGAGACATTTCTTTAACACAAAACTTAAAAAAGTGGCTAACAGAATGAAGAGACCATCTGATCGTGAGTCTCCAATTCTGCATATGACAAAGTGACAGGTGCAGTTTTGTGGCATATTAAAGAGAGGTGTGGCGCTCCATCTATAACTCTTAGTTTTACAGCTCATCCTTTGTTCTGTCCCCACGACACTGACAGATCAAATAGTAAATGAGTGAGTAAGGTGCGTGACGCATGACCGACGACACAGAAACGCATTTCACACTAATCTCTGCAAAGCTGCCAAATACCAGCGACATGTTGCTGCTCTTCAGGTAGGACTCCACCCTCCTGCGCCGCTCCTCCCTCTCTCGGTCCATCTCTGCTCCCCTCAGGCTCTCTCTGCCCTCATGCCAGACCACGGGACGTCCCAGCTCGTCCACCTCCACCCCTCCGGGAGGCCCCCACTTCCCACACAGAGTGGACTGGCTGCCTTTGTAGATAGGGCGCTCCTGCAGTCGGGGAGGGCGTTCCCACAAAGTCACAACACTGATAGCAATCATTTGGTTTTCCGCAGGACAATAACAATGCAAATGTAGTGACTGTCATTTTCTCTCTTTTTGATCGGTTGCTTTGTAATCATGGCATTCATTGTGTCATTGGCATTACAGTGATACAGTGATAATGAAAAGCTAGGGTTTGACCAATAGCTCCAAGTCCAAGTTCCAGAACATTGCCAGTAAAATGCAACAACATAAATCAATGTCCATAAACTTGTCCATAAGATAATTTAATTATAATAACTTTGAAGCTTTGAGCACGGGATCTGCGCCCCTTCCATAGGAAAATAGTGGCATTTTGCACCGACGGACGTGCGGCACACACACGCGCACGCACACACACACACACACACACACACACACACACACACACACACACACACACACACACACACACAGACACAGACACACACAATTCCATTTTCATGCCAAAACATGGCATAAAATGACAAGTATTTAAAAGGAATTGCTTCAGAATGAGGCAGGTTTCTTTCAGGTTATTAGGTTATCAAGTTGTTATTATTATTGTTATTATTATTATTATTGTTATTATTATTATTATTATTATTGTTGTTATTATTATTTGTATTATTATCATTATTGTAATAATAATATATTACTTAGCTGTGGTCTGGGATGAACCTCCACTATATCAAAAGTGGACAACAATATAAAATGTTTGATGCAATTCCTATATCTGCCCTATATTTTAGCATAATTCTGATAGTTCAACAATACATAGCTTTAAAGAAACCTGTCAAGCTGAAATCTCCATTCATACAGACAGTGAAGAGCTGTAATGGAACTCACCAGAGATATTTGGCTGTTTTTTATTCGGCTGTCGACTCTGAGTAAAGTATAGTCATCAGCCTGGAGAGAATTGAGAAAGTAAAAAAAAATAGTTAGCTTGAGAGAGAAAAAAAGGACTGGTTTCTCCAAAATGAGATGAATGCAGTATTCACATGCACATATTAAGTTGTTTGTGTTTGTGGTGTGTGTGTTTGAAGCTGCAGTAGCCTGTAATCAATTCCTCCACAATAGCCCCGCTCCTTGCCAGCGACTCCACCCCGGCTGGGCCAGGGGAGGGCGTGCGTGCGGGCCAGGCAGGTCTCTCTCTCTCCCCCCCCCCCCTCCCCCAGCATATTGTTGTGAGCAGGAAAGATGGCAGAGGCAGCAGCTGTGTGTGTACCTGTAGTCTGGGGTCTGTACTGACAGAGTTCAGCCTTCTGGAAGACGTTTGTCTGGAGAGGGTGTTCATTTCCTCCCTGGGGAAAAAAACAGCACATTTTGAAAATTGAACATTGAAAATTGTCTGGCATTGAAATTTGGCAGGAACTGAAAACAGTTGAAACCGTAGTTTAAGAAGAAGAAAGATTCATAATCAAGTCTCTCTTGCGGTTAGTGCTATTTAACCATGGTTCCCACACATTTCCATTGAAACATTTTCAAAACTTTTCCATGATTTTTCAATGACCCATAATAGAATTTCCATGTAATGTGAGGCGGTGACTCTGAATCAATACCAGAAATTACAACTACACACCTCTTATTATTGGATTTTAGTGCTTTAGAGTCACTGAGTCACATTACATGGAAGCTACTGAATTAAAACATTGATTTTCAATTAAAAAAAATCAATATAAAATACAAGCACTAAAATTCAATATAAAAAGATGTGTCCCGTTTGTCCAATGTAGTAATAATCACACACACATAACATAACAAAACACACAACAGAATTCCATGATTTTTCGAAAACTTTCAAGGATTTTACTACCACGCCTTTTGCAGGCCTGGAAAACAAGTCTGGTTATCAACTGAAAGCTAATTTTTTTCCACTTCTTGGCATCTTGGAGAAGATAGCAGTGGACTCACGTTCTCTCGCTCAGCTCCATCTCCAGCTTCTTGTTGCGTTGTCGATGGTAGCGGTTGACCAGCAGGATGATGATGACCATGATCATGACCAGAGCCCCCACCGCAGAGCCAATGATGATCAGCAACAGGTTGTCAGGGGACTGAGTGAGACGAGACGAGTCTGGAAGAACAAGCAGAGCAGAGTGTTGATGGACCTCTCTCTCTCTCTCACACACACACACACACACACACACACACACACACACACACACACACACACACACACACACACACACACACACACACACACACACACACACACACACACACACACACACACACACACACACACACACACGCAGCAATTCTGATCCTGATTGAGATAGTATCCATGTCACCACAAGGGGGCAGCAAATTAACACAATTAGTCCAAATCTTTTCTTTTCTTCTTTTTTAGGTAAAAAACTCAACTCATTTCTTGACTCCATGTATCCGTCCTCTCCTTGCCTCCTTCTAAAATAACAAAACATAGCAGGACAGTATCCTGTTTTAATCCTGTGAGAACCACTAACAAATCAACCTTGAACCGGAACTGAGATCTGCTTTACTACATTATTATCATCATCACTAAATCCCTGCTGAAGATTTTCCTCCTTGCACTTACCTGCTACGGTCAAGATATATTCTGTCCTCCCAGTTCCCACATTGTTCTTGACCGCACACTCATAGACCCCACTGTCATTCCCGCGGAGGGCCCGCCCAAAAAACAGCTTTCCTCCAATCACAGACGCCCCGTCTGGCAGAGCTCCTCCTCTCCTGTGGACGGTCAGAGGAAGATGGCACCATTCATCAGAAATATGTGTCACACAGGTAAAGCATAGTGAAACTGTTGACTCACTGCATCAAACAATAGCTGTGACTCATGTAGTTTGAATGGTTCTAGGTGACTGACAAATCACTCAAAAACGTGAATGTGCGTTCAAACTTCAACTTCAAACTTTATTATGAAAACGGGCATCTGGGTAGTGTAGTAGACTAGAGGAAAAAAGTACTCGCCTACCACCGCAGAGCCCCCGGTTCAATTCCGGGCAGTGGTGCTTCTGGCTTGGTCAGACTTTCCTACAGACACAATTGGCCGTATTTGCGGGCGCCTGTTTGTGGGGGAGGGGAATTGGGGGAATAAAATGCTACGTCCTGCCGGTGAAACTCCTCACTGTCAGGTGAAAAGAAGCGGCTGGCAACTGCACACGTATCGGAGGAAGCCTGTGCTAGTCTACAACTCTCCCCAGATCGGCAGAGGTGGTGGAGCATCGACTGGGACAGCAGGGAGAATTGGGCAAGTAGACAATTGGGGAGAGAATGGGAGAAAATTCTGAAAAACTTTTATTCAGAAAATTTGGTTTGCAGTTTCAAGTTGAAACCATTCTGATGGAGAAACTGAGCAGGAAACAAGCTAAAAGGTTCAAAGACATCTCAGGCAAATGGTTTGCATTGCACTGATGTGATTTGAATAACTCAATGCTACGCGGATCAGGTTTACCACAAAGCGTAAGCAGCAATTTGAACGCACCTGAATCAAAACCTGCCTGTTCACATCAGCTGGCCACTGAAGTAGAAAATGAAAACAGCCAAATAGGAGGTTTGGGGGGATTGAAGCAGGTCCAGCGACTGCAGCCCACATTGTGTTGCTGTGAGCAGCTGAAGGCATCACAGGCCTCATAATGGAGAGGCGGTTTCTGATCCAGTCCACCGAGAGGGGTCATGTTGCCCTGGTTTCACTGTGCTGCGGCAGCCATTTAACCGCTGCTTACCCCCCGAACTGGAGGCCTCTCGGGTTTCCACTCTCAACCCCACCTAGCTCCTCCAACAAACCCTTTAGAATAGAGTCAGAGGTACAGATTGCACCTGATACTGGGCCAGATGGTTGAAGATAAGGTGAACAATCCGCCAACAAAAGCCAAGCGTCACTGATTGAATATTTACAGGTCAAATATCACAATCTCAAAAGCTGGATTGAAACATCTAACATTTCTCGAAATTTTAGAGCTGCCACTTTCGCCCGAGCTGCAACGCGGAAACGTTTCAACCCCAGAATAAAAGCTCAATATCTCAAAATTGCCTCATCGCTCAAATATGTTTCACTCAGCACCGGCGTGTGTTCAGTCATCAGTGTAATGGCTGCTACGGTATCTCTAATTAAAGAGCAGACCCTGTGTTTTAGCAGACATTACGGTTGATATTTAAAGCCAGACGTCACAGTGATATTTAAAGGCAGGCTCTGTGATTAAGTGCTTAGCATGTGTCTCCTGCTCTTCCTTGCGCCCCCCTCGTGTGAAAATATCGCCCTCCCTCCTTCGCTACCTCCAAATTGCGCAACACGACACCGCGTCTTTTATTCCACGCTGAACTGAGCCGACAGAGAAAGGTGCCCTCCTTTGGGTCGAAGCACACTTCTTTGTTGTGTGCGTGTGTGTAGCTGGTATGTGTGCATGTGTGTGTGTGTGTGTGTGTTGCCAGTGTGTGTACATGTGTGTGTAGCTGGTGTGTGTGTGTGTGTGTGTGTGTGTGCGTGCGTGCGTGCGTGCGTGTGTGTGTAGCAGGTGTGGGTGCAGGTGTGTAGTGTTGGGCAAGTTACTTTCAAAATGTAATATACTAGATATTACTAGTTACTTTCATTTGAAAGTAATATGTTACTTTACAATATGACTGTCTGCATAGAGTAACTTGTTACTTATTACTTTTGCATTACTTTCACCAAAATAACAGCAGTAGCAGAATGACATCGCCGCCCCGGAACCATCATGAAAAATAATTTCAACCCTCTTGAAGTCAGTGTAAACCGCCCAAAATTCTAAATGTTATCCTTTTCCTTTGTTATTGTCATCTATATTGGGTATTTGCATTAAAAAAACACAATTTGATTAGGAAATGGTTCTATCTTTGTGCTTTGATAAAAAAAGAAAGTAACTCAATGCGTAACTGCGTAATGTGTTACTTGACAAAGTAACTGGTATAATATTACTGAAATCCTATTGGTAATAAGTTATATTACTGAGTTACTGCTAAAAGTAATATTTTACATGTTACTTTTGAGTTATCTCCAACACTACTGGTGTGTGTGTGTGTGTGTGTGTGTGTGTGTGTGTGTGTGTGTGCGTGCGTGCGTGCGTGCGTGCGTGCGTGCGTGCGTGCGTGCGTGCGTGCGTGTAGCCCGTGTGTGTGCATGTTAGTGCCGGCTTTACGTTATTGTTTTGAGAAGCATTCCACTGCCGTGTAAAGAGCAATTTAAGAGAGCAGATAGCATTACAGTGGGGTGAATTAAAGGTGTGACTGTTGTGAGAGACTCGCTGGCAGCCAGACAGGCAGACAGGGAGGGAGGGAGGGAGGGGGGGGGGGGTGACAGTACCGCGTCCACGTGATGTTCTGAGGTTTGGGGTATCCCCCGCTGTCGCAGCTGAGCTCAGCATTCTGCAGGCCCACAAACCAGTCGCCTTTGCCGGGGGAGATGGTGGCATCTGGGGGATCTGATACACAAACACATCTGCGTCAGCACAAAATGTACACACACACACTGTTAAGTGACAAATATACACACACACTAGTGACAAATATATACAGACACTGTACAGTGACAAATATACACACACACTGTACAGTGACAGATATACACACACACACTGTACAGTGACAAATATATACACACTGTACAGTGACAAATATATACACACACTGTACATTGACAAATATATACACACTGTACAGTGACAAATATATACACACACTGTAGAGTGACAAATATATACACACACTGTACAGTGACAAATATATACACACACTGTAGAGTGACAAATATATACACACACTGTACAGTGACAAATATATACACACACTGTAGAGTGACAAATATATACACACACTGTACAGTGACAAATATATACACACTGTACATTGACAAATATATACACACTGTACAGTGACAAATATATACACACACTGTCAGGGGCGGACTGGGATCATAATTCAGGCCGGGCATTAGATACCAAGCAGGCCAGGCCGATATGGGCAGACACGTGCAGGGGTGGACTGGGATCATAATTCAGGCCGGGCATTAGATACCAAGCAGGCCAGGCCGATACGGGCCGACGTGCGTGCCGGCGTCCGAAGGGCGGCGGCGAAAAACTTGGGCTGTTTGAAGCTCAATTTTGGCCGTTTGAAGCCCAAATTGGGTCATTTAAAGCCAGATTTGGGCCGTTTGAAGCCCGATTTGGGCCGTTTGAAGCCCAATTTGGGCCAAGTCCAATTTTACAATGAGATGCACCCACTTTAACCCTGAATAAAGTAATAAAACCACTAGTAAACCAGTAGGCGGCGCCTGGCCTGCTGTTCAGTGAGTGGCCTGGCCTGGCCTGCAAAAAAAAAAAAAAAAAAAAAGTTTTTGCAGGCCAGGCCAGGCCAGGCCACCGGGCATTTGCCCGACGTGCCCAATTATGCAGTCCGCCCCTGCACACTGTACAGTGACAAATATATATACACACACACACTGTACAGTGACAAATATATACACACACACTGTACAGTGACAAAATATATACAGTTGTTTGTTTTAGTAGTCGAGTTGGACTCGAGTCCAAGTCCTGGACTTGGACTCGACTGGGACTTGAGGACGTGAGCAGTCAGTGGTTCTCAACCTTTTTACACCACGTACCACCTCAGAATTTACCACCATATGAAAGCAGAGATGGGAAGTAACTATGTACAAATTTGTTACTGTACTTAAGTAGGATTTTCAGGTATCTGTACTTTACTGAGTATTTATTTTTCTGACAACTTTGTACTTTTACTCCCTACATTTTAACAGATATATCTGTACTTCCTACTCCTTACATTTTCAAAACAGTACTACGATGTAACATTGTTTGTCTGTCTCTCTCTTGTCGCACATCCAAAACAAGACACAGAGTCTAAATAAGGTGTGGCCGATGATGGCACAAATAAATCACTTATGATGTCACGGATGATATCATCAGTGATGTCACTCGAGCAATTGCGATGCCATCAGTGATGTAACTCGAGCATAGTGATGTCATCAGTGAGTGATGTCCTCAGTGATGTCACTCGAGCAATGTCATCAGTGAGTGATGTCATCAGTCATAATGTTATCTTACAATGTCATGATGTAGTAATGTTAGGTCATAATGTCATGTCATAATGTTATGATGTCATGTCATGATGTCATGTTATGATGTCATAATGTCCAACCCACATTCTGAGACACAGCATACAAGTCTGTCACAGAGCTGACAGTACAGATCTGAAGGAATGGCTGTTCGAGCAGCTCATGGCGACAGGCGGCTCCATGAGACCGCCTGGGCAGGAGACCTGGACAAACTAAGGAGCCTGCTGCAAGAAGACCGCTTCAGAAGACGGATCAATGAGTGGATGTCAATGTTCATATGGTCGAGGATCACCCCTCTGGGGCTCGCAGCCTGGCGGGGTCATGCTGCCTGTGTGGACTACCTGATCACTCAGGGCGCCCAGGTAGAGCTAGCTGATGAGCGTGGCTTCACGCCTCTCATCTATGCCGTGTACTGCAGCCACCTGGACTGTGTCCGGATCCTCCTAGAAGCCGGGGCAGACCCCAACAGAAGCATACTAGACAGCGATCACACCCTCAAGAACTCTACTCTCTACATCAGTCTCTACGTCAACCACCTGAGCTGTTTCGGCCTGTTGCTCCAGGCCGCCGGCGTTCTGACCCATGACGTGGCTTCTCGCCTACTGGAGATGTTGCTGGGGCGCGAGTGTGACGCGGCTTTCGTCCAGCTGCTTCTGGACCACGGCGCAGACCCGGCCCTGGTGACCGTTGAGCAGGCAGAGCTGGAGGAGGATGTGGATCCCGAGGCGCTCAGGGTCTTTCTGGATTCCGAGGCGCTCAGGGTCTTTCTGGAGGCCAAGAGATGTCCTCGCAGTCTGGCCCACGTGTGTCGGATCCGGATCCGTGAAGCGCTGGGCACACATCGCCTGAACCAAGTCCACTCCCTACCACTAACAAAAGGGATGAAGGATTTCCTGCTCCACCAAAACTGACTTGAAGGACTGTCAGTTTATTTATTTTCATAATTCTGGCTCTGTACACCACCACAATGGACTTGAAATGAAACAATCAAGATGTGCTTTATGTGCAGACTTTCAGCTTTAATTTGAGGGTTTTTACATCCAAATCAGGTGAACAGTGTTACAGGACTTACAACAGTTTCTACATGTGCCCCCCCTTTTTAAGGGAACAAAAGTAATTGGACAAACTAACATAATCATGCAATCGTCCAATGGATATGAGCAGATAATATTGTCCGAAACAATTCAGAATTTATTCTGCTGCTGTTGTCAGCAGTTGCATCATCAATAAATACAAGGGAACCAGTTCCATTGACGGGCATGTATGGCTGTGAATGGAAATGGAACTGACAGTCCTACATAAAAATAGAAAAAACACGATTTCAGACGGAAGCCCGTCTTTATTGTCACACGAACACTACAACACATGCATGCGGCCACAACACACACTCATGCTGACGGTGGCCGGTGAAATATGTCCTCTGCATTTGACCCATCCAGGCTTGTCCTTTCCTCCAGGGGGCAGGCCAGGAGCAGTGGTCGCTTTTTCTTTCCAGCGCCCGGGGACCATCATTGGACCAACTTCAGATGTTGTCGTCACTGGTCGGATGACGATCTTCTGCATGTTTTTAGTGGGGGGTTATGTACGGAGGAACGGGGAGAACATGCAAACTCCACACAGAAAGGCCCTTTCGACGAGATAGCCCACCTGGGCAGTAGGCACTGAAGATATGGGGGGGGTCACAACTCCAGCGCCCACAGTGTCCCAGGTGAGAATCGAACTCAGGACCTTCTAGCTGTGAGGCGACAGCGCTACCGACTGCGCCACCGTACCCCGTCATACATACATGTCCACGCATGGGCATGTATGGCTGTTCATAGACCTGATTCCCTTGCATTTATTGATGATGCGACTACTGACAGCAGCAGCAGGATGAATTCTGACGTGTTTCTGGCAATATTATTTGCTCATATTCAACCAAATGCTTCAGAACTCATTGGACGATTGGATGATTATGTTAGTTTGTCCAATTACTTAAAATGTAATTTTGGTCCCTTAACATGTAATGTAATTCCTACACTGTTCACCTGATTTAGATTAATTTCAAATCCATTGTGGTGGTGTACAGAGCCAAACTGATGAAGAAGATTGTGTCCAATGTCCAAATATATATGGACCTACTGTAGTTCTGGAGTGTGTCCCTGTGTGCTCGGTTCATCACCCGAGAATTGAGTGCGCACAGCGCACGGAAATTCTGTTTATCTTAATATATGACGTGAGGTTCAGTTAGCTTTGCCCAGAAACAGCCGGTAGAAATACTTTTTTACTTTTATACTTGATTACATTTCAGAGCCTGTAATTTTTGAGTTGAACTACTTCTACCAGAGTATTTCTTTAGACAAGTACTTTTGCCATCTCTGTATGAAAGTATGAGAGGGAGGGAGCCCAGATTGAGAACCACTGGACAAGAGCATTCCTGTATTCGGCCTTACGCGTTGGAGACGACGGCTCGTCTGGGTAGTGTAGATGTAAAAGCACTCGCCTACCACCACGGAGATCCGGGTTCAATTCCCAGCAGCGGGTACTTCCGGCTTGGTCAGACGTTCTGACAGACACAATTGGCCGTGTTTGCGGGTGGGAAGCCGGTGGGGTATGTGTCCTGGTCGCTGCACTAGTGCCTCCTCTGGTCGGTTGGGGTGCCTCTTCGGGGAGGAGGGGAACTGGGGGAATGGCGTGATCCTCCCACGTCCTGCTGCTGAAACTGCTCGCTGTCAGGTGAATAGAAGTGGCTGGCAACTGCACATGTATCAGAGGAGCATGTGCTAGTCTACGACTCTCTCCAGATCGGCAGAGAGCATGGAGCAATGCAGGGGGGAATTGGCCAAGTACAATTGGGGAGAAAATGGGAGGGGGAAAAAGAAAAAACTAAAAAAAGAAAAAACTAAAAATTTTGATTAAAAAAAGGAAATTGGAGATGAGTACTTGGACTTGTTAAATGATAAAGACTTTTGTTGTTGTTTTGTAATAGGCCCTAATAACTTGGCATAAGAAATATTAAATACCGTCCGTGACATTATTCAATTTCCTGCAAGGGCAGGCACGTGTGTTCCACCTACATGTGGACGTACGCTCATGGTCAGTAACTCAGGACTCGGACTCAGGTAATGGAGACTCGACCTCGACTCGGACTCTTCTTTGATGACTCTGACTTGGACTCTAGATTGGAACACTGGGGACTCGAGACTTGACTCTGACTCCAGATATGGGTACTTGTCTACAACACTGGATGCACACTAATGAGCCCCCTTTTTAGCCTTTATTTATCCAAGGAAGGAGTTTCCTAAGCGTTCAGTAGGCTTACGCTTGGTTCACACCACAAGCATCTCAGAAGCAGCGCTTCATGGAAGCCTCCAGCAGGAGCCTTGCCATTCACACCAGAATCACTCTGTTTTGCTCGCCGCTGCCCTGCCCCAGCTCACGACTAATGCATCGACTTCATGCCTGGCTGCTCACGTGCAGCACGCTTGAAAAATATACCAGAAGCTGAAACTATCGCTGCAGCGCGCGTGCAGCGTGGCTTCAGCGTGGTGATGCGGCTGGTGTGATCGGTCTCGCCTGTTAACAGGGACAAATGAAACTGCCTCCGCGCTGCGCTGCTTCAGCGTTGCTTCAGCGTAGGATTGGCGTATGGTGGGTTCGCCCCCTTACTGCTCTGCTTCACATTCCGACAGCTACATTATTCCCACTGAACTCCCAGCACACTGACCAATGAGCACATCCACTAGAGGAATTTGGGAGTCAGGTGCGTTGATCCAGAGGATACTGAGGGAGGGGAGATCATTACTCATTCACTTTCCCACACACATGCAACCAATATTGTCTCATCTTGAGGACCACGTCAGCCCTTGATTTCTGTAGATTGGCATTTTAGTTGTATAAACATTCATGTAGGAGGAAGGCAGACCTGCTCTGGACACAGAAATAATCCTATTGCTCCAGTTAACCCTCAATGCACGGAGTCAAAGAGCCACAGTTCCTCTAAGTAACGTTAGACTGAAGCCCAGAGAGAAAGGTCAGAGAGGAGGTCAGAGGTTAGAGAGGAGGTCAGAGAGGAGGAAGCTAATATTGTGATGCCACACTAAAAAGAATAATACTATAATAATCATGAATGCCAAGTTATGAATGAATGAAAATAAGAAGTCGTTGCTTCCCCCCCCCCCCCTCGGTATAGACCTGGGTCTATATCTTGGCCAGACTTCCTCCTTTCTCATCACGTTTGCGGGTTAACCAACTTGCGCTCTGAAAAGCTGCGCTTTGTGCGTGGAAAGCTGCTGTGTAAACTAACTAAACCCCAAACTCTGACATTCCTTTCTTTGAGCTCTGTGCATGCTGACAGATAGACCCTTTTCACGGGGGCCATTTTGTGTCGAAAAGGCAGGGTAAACACAGGTGCAAACAAAACACTAACGAGGGTTTCATTACTGTTTTGCTTGCACCTGTGTTTACCCTGCCTTTTCGGCACAAATTGGTGGTTACAAATTATCCTAAACTGCTAGTCCAGCCCCGGCATCGTCGGCAGAACTCACATTGGACCACCAGTCTGTTGGAGAGGCGGCGCGGTTGCTCCAGGCCCGGGTGCCACACCAGGCAGTCCAGCCGCTTGCCGTTCATGCTGCGCAGGGGGTGCAGGGAGTAGTAGCTGGACACGCTCCCCCCCTCCAGGCTGCGGTTCTGGGACTGGCCGGGCAGCTCGGTGTCCCAGGAGAGCCGGGGCGGCGGGCGGCCCACGGCCCGGCAGGAGGCCACCACGCCGAACGGCTGGCCCTCCACCAGGACCACGGGCTCCAGGGACGAGATGGGTAGAACTAGACGAGGAGGGGAGAGGTGAGTCTGTTAGTGCTTTGAGGTATTTTAGTGATTTTATAGTTCTGTTGGCTTGCCTGTATCTATGCCAATGTGTTAGAATCTATCTCACACTCAATCTTCAGCATCAACATCACGTTCATTTGCAAGTGCAATAAATATTGTTTTGGTGTCAGTTTCACAGTCCTGAGCTGGACAGGGGCCCTGCTCAGGATGGAGGGGAAAACGAGAAGCTCCAGATAGCAACATACTGTGGGGGGGAAACTGCTGCCCTCTGCAAAAAGCTCAAGTTAAAGCATAAGTTCATGTTTCAACATGACAGTGATCCACAGCACATGGCCAAATCAACACAAGCCTGGCTGCAGAAAGGGAAAGATCAGCATCATGTAGAAAACACATAGACTCGCCTAAAGAGGAGTGTGTGTGTGCATAGGAGGCCATGGACTCACCTAAAGAGTGTGTGCATAGGGGGCCATAGACTCACCTAAAGAGGAGTGTGTGCATAGGAGGCCATGGACTCACCTAAAGAGTGTGTGCATAGGGGGCCATAGACTCACCTAAAGAGGAGTGTGTGCATAGGAGGCCATGGACTCACCTAAAGAGTGTGTGCATAGGGGGCCATAGACTCACCTAAAGAGGAGTGTGTGCATAGGAGGCCATGGACTCACCTAAAGAGTGTGTGCATAGGGGGCCATAGACTCACCTAAAGAGGAGTGTGTGCATAGGAGGCCATGGACTCACCTAAAGAGGAGTCTGTGCATAGGAGGCCATGGACTCACCTAAAGAGTGTGTGCATAGGGGGCCATAGACTCACCTAAAGAGGAGTGTGTGCATAGGAGGCCATGGACTCACCTAAAGAGGAGTGTGTGCATAGGGGGCCATGGACTCACCTAAAGAGGAGTGTGTGCATAGGAGGTCATGGACTCACCTAAAGAGGAGTGTGTGCATAGGAGGCCATGGACTCACCTAAAGAGGAGTGTGTGTGTGCATAGGAGGCCATGGACTCACCTAAAGAGGAGTGTGTGCATAGGAGACCATGGACTCACCTAAAGAGGAGTCTGTGCATAGGGGGCCATGGACTCACTTAAAGAGGAGTGTGTGCATAGGGGGCCATGGACTCACCTAAAGAGGAGTGTGTGCATAAGAGGTCATGGACTCACCTAAAGAGGAGTGTGTGCATAGGGGGCCATGGACTCACCTAAAGAGGAGTGTGTGCATAAGAGGTCATGGACTCACCTAAAGAGGAGTGTGTGCATAGGAGGTCATGGACTCACCTAAAGAGGAGTGTGTGCATAGGAGGCCATGGACTCACCTAAAGAGGAGTGCGTGCATAGGAGACCATGGACTCACCTAAAGAGGAGTGTGCATAGGAGACCATGGACTCACCTAAAGAGGAGTCTGTGCATAGGAGGCCATGGACTCACCTAAAGAGGAGTGTGTGCATAGGAGACCATGGGCTCACCTAAAGAGGAGTCTGTGCATAGGGGGCCATGGACTCACCTAAAGAGGAGTGTGTGCATAGGAGGCCATGGACTCACCTAAAGAGGAGTGTGTGCATAGGAGACCATGGACTCACCTAAAGAGGAGTGTGTGCATAGGAGACCATGGACTCACCTAAAGAGGAGTCTGTGCATAGGAGGCCATGGACTCACCTAAAGAGGAGTCTGTGCATAGGAGGCCATGGACTCACCTAAAGAGGAGTGTGTGCATAGGAGGCCATGGACTCACCTAAAGAGGAGTCTGTGCATAGGAGGCCATGGACTCACCTAAAGAGGAGTGTGTGCATAGGAGGTCATGGACTCACCTAAAGAGGAGTGTGTGCATAGGAGGTCATGGACTCACCTAAAGAGGAGTGTGTGCATAGGAGGCCATGGACTCACCTAAAGAGGAGTGTGTGCATAGGGGGCCATGGACTCACCTAAAGAGGAGTGTGTGCATAGGAGGTCATGGACTCACCTAAAGAGGAGTGTGTGCATAGGGGGCCATGGACTCACCTAAAGAGGAGTGTGTGTGTGCATAGGAGGCCATGGACTCACCTAAAGAGGAGTGTGTGCATAGGAGACCATGGACTCACCTAAAGAGGAGTCTGTGCATAGGAGGCCATGGACTCACCTAAAGAGGAGTGTGTGCATAGTAGGCCATGGACTCACCTAAAGAGGAGTGTGTGCATAGGAGGTCATGGACTCACCTAAAGAGGAGTGTGTGCATAGGAGGCCATGGACTCACCTAAAGAGGAGTGTGTGCATAGGAGGTCATGGACTCACCTAAAGAGGAGTGTGTGCATAGAAGGCCATGGACTCACCTAAAGAGGAGTGTGTGCATAGGAGGCCATGTACTCACCTAAAGAGGAGTGTGTGCATAGGAGGCCATGGACTCACCTAAAGAGGAGTGTGTGCATAGGAGGCCATGGACTCACCTAAAGAGGGGTCAGTGCATAGGAGACCATGGACTCACCTAAAGAGGAGTATGTGCATAGGAGGCCATGGACTCACCTAAAGAGGAGTGTGTGCATAGGAGGCCATGGACTCACCTAAAGAGGGGTCAGTGCATAGGAGACCATGGACTCACCTAAAGAGGAGTGTGTGCATAGGAGGCCATGGACTCACCTAAAGAGGAGTGTGTGCATAGGAGGCCATGGACTCACCTAAAGAGGGGTCAGTGCATAGGAGACCATGGACTCACCTAAAGAGGAGTGTGTGCATAGGAGGCCATGGACTCACCTAAAGAGGAGTGTGTGCATAGGAGGCCATGGACTCACCTAAAGAGGAGTGTGTGCATAGGAGGCCATGTACTCACCTAAAGAGGAGTGTGTGCATTATATGAGGCCTAGTGTCCTCTAGAGAGAGAGTGGCGTCAGCGGAGGACCAAAATGCGAGACTCATTAGCCAATGAACAGCCAGGAATGGGTCTCGCGCTACTTTTGAATGCTAAAATAAAGCTGATAATGAACAATTTGATTCAAGAAAAAAAAAACTTTCAAAGGACAACACAAACTGTCCATTTTGCTGCAACTCGACAGTGCTGCTTAATCCAGGACCTTACTTCCTGGAACTCTTGAGAGTAAAAAACTGGTCCATTGGAGTGAATAGAGATGTCGCAACTCTTCTTGCACTTGACGCAAAGACGACGACGATGCAAAGACGACGACTGTCAAAATGTTAAAATGGGTAGAGACTAAGACTTAGGCTACTGCTGTTATCAAAGCAAAAGGTGACACAAAATCAGTGGTTATTTCAAGAAAAATCTCAGCTTTTCGCCAACGCCTCAAATATGCTGCAAGTGAAAGTGTTCTCAAACTGGATTAGCCACGTTGACAAAAGCCTGACTCCAGCCTGCTAAACTCAACCTGGTTGGCGCTGCTCCTAGTTCTGTGACAGAGTGAGGTGATTATGGTTTAAATGTCATTACAGCAGCTCTGATGGGATTAGACAGCTGTGGGAGAGGAGGAGGAGGAGGATGAGGCTCTTACTCCAGACGGTGAGTGCGATGTTGGTCTCAAAGTTCCCCTGGGGGAAGGTGGAGATGTGGCAGGTGTAGCTGCCCTCGTCAGACTCCTCCGTGGTGGGGATGAGCAGGGCCGAGTTCTCTGTGGGGCTGCCGCTCTCAAACCTCACCCGACCCGAGTAGCGCCCGAACTCTGACGGTGAGACACAAACTAGAGGTCAGTCGTATAGAAACTACCACACAGCCCAGTGTGCATCAGCAACATCTGAGGATCCAAAAGATACCCAAAGATAAAAGGCAACGCAGTCAAAAAATAGGCAAAAACTAAAATGAAGATATTATATCCATTGTTAGCATGAGGCAAAATGTACACTCTTACCATAGGAGCCAGGAAAATGTCAATGCTAATTAGGCCTACTGGATAGCGTGTGTCATTGTTCAGATGAATAAGGCTTGGTTAACCACACCAGTGTTGCCTACGTGTGAAGAGAGGTGCATTCTCAAAACACTAATAGCCTACATATTTTTGAAATAAAATAGAATTAGGCTACCTTGAGTTCATTATTCAAATTATTATTATTATTTATTATCATAAATTATTATGATATTATCTTCGTGTTGATTATGTCAACAAAGGAAAAGTTGGTTAAGTAAGCACTGCACGCCTAACTTCTCAGTTCAAACAGTGTTCTGCGGTGGGCCTCTGAGCAGCTCCACCGGAGCAGACAGGGCGAGGTGCCTGAGCAGAGAAGAGAGTGATGCATTCACTTTCCCCTCCAGCGTGGGGATTTGTAACTGCTGACCTTCTGACCACATCCCTGTTTAAGCCCAGAGCTTTTCAACCAGGATCATCACCTGAGTGTCACTCCAACCAAACGCTACAGCAGCTGGGTTCACTGGATAGTTTGAAGGTGTTAATCAGTTGGTGTTTGGTGGGAATCATGGCTGACTCAAAATGATGGATGTCTCATAGAACCAAACTCTTGGCGTCTTATTCAATATGCGTTTTTCTACATTATTTTGTCATCCATGACGCATTGTCATCTATCAGCTAAGGTAGGATTCTCCAAAACAACAGACTGCTGATGACAGAAGAGGCGTGAAGATCCCAGGATGTTTACTAGTTAATCGATGAAGCAACAGATACTGACTTGACCAACGAGAACAAACGGGAAGCCTCAAGATTCATTGAGAAAATGAGGCCTCAGGTCTAAGCAGCAGCCTAACAGCAGCAGTGGTTCTCAAGCTGGAGGTTAGGACCCACCAGAGAGCCGCAACATAATTTTGGGGGTTGCAAGAACAAGGAGCAAGGGCAGGGGAAAAGCATATTTCTGTCTATTTTTATTGAGTTTTCTCTATGTATTTATTTTTCCTGTGAGATACTGAATAGCTCTTAGCCTCTAGGCCTCTTCTGATGATGAATCAAATGAAACAACCTGGAAAATAAAAAAATCTTTGTGATCACGCGTTCTTGAGTTTGACACTTTCAGACCGACGATCAGGATTGGACCACGGGTTACTTGAGCCATGTTCAACCCTTTTTTTGTCAATTAACACCAAGTCAGTCAACACACGTTAATCCCTGGTCATGACAATTCAGATAAGACCTGGGTCACAACCTGGGAGAGATGCAGAACAATTAGCTGCTATTAGTGTAACAAATAGCAACTGGGGTCGTTGCCATTCACCCTGAAATTAACCCTGGTCAAACCCTGGTCAAACCCTGGTCAGGAGGGTCACCAACCCAGGTCAGGCAACCTACTCAAAATCAACCTGGGAGTAACCCTATTGGGGGACCCTTGGTGTGAAAGGTGTCAAGTTCTCCCCACAATGTCTTGAGAAGGACTTGGGGTTATGGTGGGGTTCTTCTGTGTCCTGTACCTGTGTGTCCCTCTGAGTAGTGAGCGGTGATGATCTGCTCCTTGGTGCCGTCGGGCAGCTCCTTCACCCAGGTGACCTGCACCACCTTCTGCCCCGCCTCCACCTGGTAGCGGCAGGGCAGCCTGGTCTGGCTCTCTGCCAGGGAGCGCAGGGAGGCGCCGGGCTGCGGCGGCTCCACGAACAGCGCCTGCACGCACACAGCTGGAGGGGGGCCAGATAAGGGAGGTGTGAGAGACAAACGGAAAGGAGGGAGGAAGTGAGTGTGTGTAAGATAAGATAAGATAAGATATAATCCCACACGTGGGAAATTCACTCATTACAGTACAGCGGCTCAAGATACAAGTAGTGAGAGAGTGACAAACAAAATTAAAGAATAATAAAAAATAAACACACAACAATATACACTATACACACTAAAGATACTGTGACCGCAAGCTGCACATTATAAAATGAAAATTGCACAATATAAATTGCACAGTATGAGATTGATAAATATGATATAGTATAAACCCTGAGATAGTAGCCTACTGCTAAGTAGCTAGCAGCAAGTGGCGAGTGATTAGGGACCAACAACTGTGCTACATTGTGTTGTGCTAAATGCTAATCTAACTGCCGTAGGGACATACAGTAGGACCTGTGGTAGCGCTCCTTCTTACACCGTGGGTGTATCAGTGCAGTCTGTCACTGAGGGTGTGTGTGTGTGTGTGTGTGTGTGTGTGTGTGTGTGTGTGTGTGTGTGTGTGTGTGTGTGTGTGTGTGTGTGTGTGTGTGTGTGTGTGTGTGTGTGGGTGAGTAGTGAGTCTACTCTATAGTAACCTTATGGTAGCCTACTCCCCCCCCCATGGTAGGCGACCACTATATTCCTAATCCTATAGGTTATTGTAGGGTGTCTATATGATACTCAATAGTGAGTCTGTAGTGACCTTATGGTAGGCTAATTTATGTATGTATGTGTATGTGTGTGTGTGTGTGTGTGTGTGTGTGTGTGTGTGTGTGTGTGTGTGTGTGTGTGTGTGTGTGTGTGTGTGTGTGTGTGTGTGTGTGTGAGAAAGAGCTTTTATTTATATACTGAATATTGCTGCAACAATTAGTCGATTAATCCAGTGGTTCTCAAAGTGGGGTCCGGGGACCCCCAGGGGTCCTTGAGGGAGTTCCAGGTGGTCCCCAGAAAAAAGTGGAATCATTTATTTTCATTATAATCCATCCATTAGTAACACTATGACTGTTTTGGTGATGGGTTTTATCAATTTTCTGTAATGAAACGTCTAAAAGCAAAATATCTTCTCAGATGGCTTGGACCCTAGGACAAAATCTTATCAAATGGGTCGGTGGTCTAATTTGTGTCAGTTCAGTTTAGGCATCCTTGATGTGGAAAAAGTTGGGATTAAGTTGGAACCACTGGATTAATGGATTAGTCAAATACAGACAATCGCCAACGATTTGTATAATAATTATTTAGACTAATTTAAAAAAATACAATTCTCTCATTCCAGCTTCTTAAATGTGAATATTTACTGGTTTCTTTAGTCTTCGATGACAGTTAACTGCTTATCTTTGGGTGGTGAACTGTTGGTCAGGAAAAAAGAAAACTTTTGAGGATGTCATCTTGGGCTTTGGTGAAAAAGTGATCGAGATGTTTCACCACTTTGTGACATTTTATAGAGCAAACGACTAATGGATTCGTCGAGAAAATAATCGACAGATTAATCGATAATGAAAATAATCGTTGCAGCCTGACTGGATATCGACCAATCATCTGCTGATATGATGGAGGTTCCTACCTGACCAAAGTTACAGAAAAACCAGCCAGCAATGAAATGGTGCACATTGTATTTATTCATTTAATTATTCAATGATGCTGCTTGGAAGCCGATTCTGTAATTATCCCCGCATTTGTTTTGGCGTGATTTTTTTGTTTTTGTTTTTAGATATCGAAGACAAAATATGAACAAGATGCCCAAAATATTGTCGATCGGTAGTTTCCATATTGGTATAATCAGCCTTTTTAAGACTCGGATCAGTCAAACCTGGACTGTGCTACTATCTAAGCTGTCTGAATTTCTTCCCACCAAAGCCGACAAAGACAAACGACTGTACATTTATTGAACGTGGTGCATGATTGTGATCGTAAGCGTGGGACAAGAAACAGAGCGATAAAAGCGGCCAGTTTGAGTGCAAAATGCATCACCACCGCCGCAAACAAAGCAGACCAAACATTTTGCCCTTTGAATTGTGCGGCAAACACAAGAGTTTGGTAGTTACTCATTCATGAGCTTATTAATGATTAGACCCGCTGCAGATAGCAGAGAGAGAGAGAGTCTCCCACACTCACTCACTGCAAGGACACATCTACCACCCAGTGACACCCAGAGGACAGCAAACAACCTTCCTCACACGGCACGCACAGACGCTCAGCGCCAGCCAACAAAGAACTACAGTCTGCCTGACCCCATTTAGTATGTCAGGGGAGAGAGAGAGAGACACACAGAGAGACAGAGAGAGAGAGAGAGAGAGAGAGAGAGAGAGAGACAGAGAGAGAGACAGAGAGAGAGACACACAGAGAGAGAGACAGAGAGAGAGAGAGACAGAGAGAGAGACAGAGAGAGAGACAGAGAGAGAGAGAGAGAGAGAGAAGTGGAGCAAGATGTTAAATGCTGCTTAATCATTTCCATTCAATTGTATTTAGATGCTTTGGCAACAATGTTCAGCTGTCATTCATGGCCATAAAGTGTATTGTAGGGAACAGAGAGAGCAAGAGACAGAGAGGGAGACACCATTGACTGTATTTTATACAGTCTATGGGGGATACACACACAATGAATTGAGAGAGAGAGCGAGAGAGAGAGGGGGGGGAGAGATAGGTTGACATACATTGAATACAAAGAGAAAATGAAAGCGAGAGAGACACTAAACTGAGAGACTGAACTGAGACAGAGAGAGTGAGATACATACTGAATTGAGAGAGAAAGAGAGAGAGATACATACTGAGAGAGAGAGAAGTAAATACACAGAACTGAGAAAAAAGGGAGAGAGAATGAGGCCAAATTGAGATACACTAAATTGAGAGAAAGCGAAACTTAATTGAAAGATACTGAATTGAGAGAGAAAAGAGATTGAAAGTGTTGTGTTGTGTATCTGCAGCGCGTTTGTGTATTTGGTTGTGTTGTGTGTATTTGGTCGTGTTGTGTGCATTTGGTAGTGTTGTGTGCATTTGGTTGTGTTGTGTGTATTTGGTCGTGTTGTGTGTATTTGGTCATGTTGTGTGTATTTGGTCGTGTTGTGTGATGCATTTGGTTGTGTTGTGTGTACTGTATTTGGTCATGTTGTGTGTATTTGGTCGTGTTGTGTGTATTTGGTCATGTTGTGTGTATTTGGTCGTGTTGTGTAATTTTGGTTGTGTTGTGCGCATTGACCTCCCTGGGCCACCATAGAATGAGGGGGATTCAATGAATTAACAAGAAAAAACTGAATTGAGAGACACTGAACTGAGAGAGATCAGAGTCCGACACTGAATTGACAAAGAGATAGAGAGACACAGTGGTATCTCTGGCAGCGATCTAGAGTTTGGCGCTCCTTCGGCTGCCAAAGAAGTGAACTTTGTTACACCGAAGAGACATTGCTTGTTTAGAGAAACTAATGATATTTATAGTGTTTATTAAGAGGTTGAATTGGTTTAAATTAAGTAAAGTTTAAGTATATTAAGTTAAGTTTCTGTTTTATCTTTGTTTCATCTGCCAAGGATGTGGATGGGCCCTGTCAGGGACCTGTCATGGCCCAGACGCCGATAAGATTGCTGCATCTAGACTGTAGATGCAGTCCTCAGGGAGGAGATACAGGGTCCCAAAAGCACGCACAAATCGCTTGAGGGACAGTTTCTTCCCGCAGGCCACGAGACTCCTTAACATACACAAATAGTGTAGTAGCTGTACTGTACCGTACTGTAGCTGCTACCATTATGTATGTCTAATATTTAATTGTATGTTTAATTAGGTATATGCTATTTGCACCTGTACGTCAAATACGTCGAATTTAAAATGTTTAAGTACATCCAAAGTATGCACATGACATGTGCACCTATGTGCAGTGAATATGCCACTGTCTCTGACTTGTCTTATCACTATACTGCCTTATTGCTTGTTGTGTCTCTTGTTGTTTTTGCACTCATATGCCCTGTTATATTTGTACTATGTTGTAAACGGAGTCCACAGCATAAGAATTTCACACGTGATACTTGTACTACGGAGTGACAATAAAAATCTTGAATCTTGAATCTTGAATCTAGATACTGAACACAGAGAGACAGAGACAGAGAGACAGGGAGAGAGAGAGAGAGAGAGAGAGAGAGAGAGACAGACCGAGACAGGGAGAGAGAGAGAGAGAGAGACAGAGAGACAAGAGAGAGAGACCGAATCGAGAGAAACACACACTAGATAAACACTGGTTCGCTTGAGTGTCACAAGGCTGCAATACAAGCTTTTCCTGTTCATTCACGATGATGACAGTTGGCTAATCACACCTGTGCTTGAAGGTAATGAATAATAATTCACTTATAATTACAACGAAAACACTCTGTCCAACCCCCATGCAAGTAGGTAGGCTGTGGACTGGAGAAGAAGGGGGAAGCAATGCATGGATAGGATTAACAGAATGCAAACAGGAAGGCCGGCTACAGATACAGATTGGGCAATAATAAGTCGCCTAAAGATGACTGACTCACGTCTAGTCAAAAGTAAGAATGCCACCAGGCTGCATTCTGTACGGCTGCTTCTTTGCACTACAGGGCTAAACACTGTGCTATATGACAAAGAGCAAGGTATGCACAACCACTGACAATATAGCCTACTGTGTTGTGTTCACTGAAAATAATGAGGAAAAATATACATTTTCATTAAAAAAAATTATTTGAATGAACTACAGTCATTATGCAATGGATTTAGCAGGAAACACTACACACTATGGAATATTATAGTGACCACATAGGGAACAAAACAAAATACACAAAAACAAAATACAAAAAATAAAGTAGCCTACCATAAGGTCACTACAGACTCACTATTGAGTATCATATAGACACCCTACAAGACCCTATAGGATTAGGAATATAGTGGTCGCCTACCAATGGGGGGGTGGGGAGTAGGCTACCATAAGGTTACTATAGAGTAGACTCACTACTCACTCAGACGTGCACGCGCGCACAAGCAAGTAAGCAAGCGCACGCACGCACACACACACACACACACACACACACACACACACACGGCCCTATAGAAATACATCAGATAAATACAAAAATAACATGAAGTACCATACGGTTCACTATAAGTCCCTATAGGAATATTATAGGATTATTATAGCTATATCATAGCAGATAAACACACCATAAACCAAGTATGATAATGCCACTATACATTTGCTATGCAGTATTGCAGACACTCTGCAAGCCACTTTAGGAATATGAGAGGGATATTATGGTAGGCTAATTCTTCTTCAGGGTGGCAAGACAATAGCACATTTACATTTCATATTTTAGGTGGGCTATTTTTAGCTGACTATAGGCCCTCACAATGAGCACAACAATAGGCTATAATAAGCTTCAATGTCTTGATCAACAACGTTAACAGCAGACAAGGAAATGCAAAGGTCAAAACTCCAGTGTACAGATTACGATATTAGATATCACTTGAATTGGCATGCAAGTTAATAAAATAGAAAACTCACCAAATAGCCAAAGTAGTGCCAGACATCTACCCTGCATCTTCAATCAACCAAGACGGTAGAAATCAAGCTCGTTTTCAGCTGTTGAATGAGCCTATTATTATTATTAAGCTTTCATGTTGGATCATCTGGTGGAGTTCAGACAGAAGCTGCCAGAGAGCGCTCCAAAAATAACTTTTCGACGGCAGGAGCGACAGACAGGTGGATTCCTCTAAAAATCAAATCTGATGCAAAAACATTCCTCCACTGCGGTCCTCTCAACACTTTTATGCATTAACTTCAATTCAAAGAAAATGCACATTACAAAGTCCAAAGTCTTCAGGATCTGGTTGAACAACTTGGAGGTGAATCTAAACAGGAAGACGAAAATAGCCTATAGCCTACTGAACGAAAAGGGGGGAATGCTTAAACTGGCAGAGAAAAACACATGGAAGAATAAAGTTTGAAGCCTCTGTCACGCACCGTGGGAGCTGCCTCAGCACAAACACAGGTAAACTACCTTCTACTGCTGCACCTGTCTGCTCTCATGGCTCCACCCACCTTCCCGGGTTACCACGCCCCCCCCCCTTGATTGATTGTTGCCGCGTTCACGTCCTGGTGTCAACGTCAGAAAACCCCGCACTTCCAAGCATTCACTGTAGTGTATGGATCCACTAAAGCAGTGATACTCAACCTGAGGCTCTAGAGAGCCATATGCGGCTCCTTTATGGGTAGTTGTGGCTCTTTTAAGTCCTACTTAAAATAAATAAATAAATAAATAAATAAATAAATAAATAAATAAATAAATAAATAAAACTAACAAATAAATACATAAATAAATAAAACAAAGGGACCTTTTGTGGATTGCGGCTCTTGCTTAAAAGTAATTTAAGAAGGGTGGAGGGGGGGGGCTGCGCTGGGATGGCTGGGGGTTAAGTGTTGACTGACAAAAACTGTTTCCCCGCCATTTTGATAACTTCAGAAATTCAGGTAGTACATTTTTCTCCAACTTACCAATTTCATCATCCAAACCTTGAATGGCATTCATGTGACATTTCCAAATAGCCCAGGAGGAGATAAATTGTTCTATGTCTGATAGCACCTGAATGCATCATATTAGGTAGGCCTAGCCTAGATGCTCCTATTGTTTCTTCATGTTTATGATGACTAGTCTGTTCTGTTGACTTAGCAGCCTATTCTTAGCTGACTGCTGCTGCCTACCACCAAACAGCAGTAAACACAAAGCAATACAACTTCATTCAAATGAATTTAGTGCTATTGTTGAATGCAAAAGGTCATCCTTCTCTCACAGTGAGGTTTAAAGTTGAAAGACAAATCACTGATAATATGAAAATGAAATAGGAATACAAATAAATTACATAAATACAAAATGAATACAGTGGAAAAAAACATGCATAATTCACTAAATTTTCTTCTATTCTGAGGCTGCCAAAAAAACTGGCCAATGTCACTGCCCCCCTTCCTCTTGCTCATGATGACACTCACTGTGAATTAAAGCTGAACGTAATAAAACTACTTGCACTTTAATCAAAAGACTAAAAATGATATGTTATCATAAGATAGTACAGCTATAGCATACGAATATCTTACTAATATAATAGGCTGGCTTTTCCGCGGCGGCATCCCACACGAACAGAATCCATCAACTGAGCATGCAAACGCCACTGACTGATGATGTCATACCCACTGATTACGTCAGGCCATGTGTGGATCCATTACATCCTCGAGCCACCACTTAAGACCCGTCCAAAAAATCCTGAACACAAAAATGGTGAAAAAACAGATTAACAGTCTCATCTTAACTTTGAACCATGCTGAATTATACGATTCAGTGTGTCTGATGTCTGTTAGATGTCTGATTGTCCATACTGACTGAAACCCCAAACTTGAAGAGTATTTTGCAGGGGCGGTTTTAGGATGACACCTTTGGGTGGGCTCAGCCCCCAAAGAATGTATACGGTGGACCGCAGACCCCCTAGGGGGGTCCGGGGGCATGCCCCCCCAGGAGAAGATTTTGTACATTTCAAAGTAAAAATTTATCAATCTGGTGCACTTTGAGATCAAAATGAAGAGACTAGATCTATGAAGAAAGCTTAATCAATTTATCAGATTCAGTCTTTTTCTTCTTCTGTGTGTGTGTGTACTTCTTAGCAGATACAGCTTCTTCTCACAGTTCCTCTGTTCTCCACCTCCACACAAAATCAATAAAACAATAATCTAAGAGTGACTTGAGGTTAATGAGGTACCAAAGAAGTTAAAGGAATTCACTTTATAAATTGTATGGCAACCATGAATAAAGCTAACCTTCACACATAGCAAGCAACACTGCAACAGGCATATCAGTGGCTATTCTAAACATAGGCTACGATTTAACACATTACCAAAATGGCTGGCCACTTAGCATTATGCTAGTGTGCATTTGCATATCACCAGACTCATTAACAAACAGCTTAGCACTAGTAGCCTAGTTTACACCTCAGCTCAGCAGCCCCACAATGATGATCACAGGTACCCAATACATTAGATGCATGATGTTGCCCCCATTCACTTCATAGTCAACTCTGGTTGACTAATGAAGAAGTTAATTTACAAAATATAACTTAAAATAAAGACTTCGTTTTTCAACCAACTCGATGATCATGGTGTTTAACACCTTACTCACTATAGAAAAGAGACTTAATCTACATTGGCTTGCTGGTGGTCTCTGTTGTCAGTCTGAGGCTCTCAAGGAGAAATAGAACACTTCCTTATTTCCTGGGTGATCAATTTTCCAGGAGTGTAGATAAGTAACTTCCTCTAGACCTAACCATATTTTCAAAATAAAGGTTGTATGTTGCATACACCAATCACCAATACCATTATTATTAATATTTGTATGGCTTTAAAGCATGAATGAGAGATGAATAGAGGAGGGCCAGCTATTCTTATTTTTGTTAAAAAAAAAAAAAAAAAATCTTACCCTCTATCTTCCAGGGTGGGCTGAGACTATCTTCGGCTGGGCTTCAGCCCACCCAAAAAGGGCCTAAAACCACCCCTGGTATTTTGCCTGTTTGTCTTGCACAAGCACATGAGTGTGTTGCAATAATCAGCTGGATGTTTTTGAAGGTGAAAAGTTGCTTTAGGCAGTTCTTTGTGCCTTGAGGGAAAAAAACAGAGCAGAAGTGAGGCGGGGATGTCTTGAACGTGTTTTGAATACAGCTCCAGTTCTGTTTCTATGTCAATAACAGGCAGAGACTCACATGTTGAGGGTCAGATGCAGGTTGTCTGCAGCCGACTCAAAGAAACAAGCTGACAGTGAAGGTGCATGTCTGTCTCTGTCTGTGTGTGGTCGCCCTCTAGTGCTGTTAATGAAGCGAACAAGGCTGTGTAATACTCAGCACTTCCTTATTATACATGAATAGTATGAATATTTGTTACACCTATTGTCTAGACGGTCGACATTTGACCCTTGAACTCTTTATACATTCTTTCACTGGGTGTCTTTTACAAGTCTCAGGTCAAGTCCCAAGTCGTACATTACCAAGTCAAGTCCATGTCATTAATGTCAAGTCTCAAGTCTAAAGTCAAGTCCGACCAAGTTAAGAGTCCAGTATCAATTCAATATCTTAAAGAAAACTAAATATCTAGGACTTTTATTTTTATGTAATATGGTTTAAATAAAAACCTGCAAGAGCATCATGATGATCTTCTTGCATCTTTGTTAGTGGGGGTCCATGTTGATGTTATGTTACAGTAGATGAAGGAAACCCCAAGGGAGCACAGGGAGAACATGCTAACTCCACACAGAAAGGCCATAGCCCACCTGGGTACTAAGCACCGAAAGCATGGGGAGACATACCTCCAGTGCCAACAGCATCCGAGTCGAGAATCAAACCCAGGATCTTCTTTTTGTGAGCGCTACCACTGCACCAACACCATTCCCCTATTGAAACAATGCTCAGCAGCTTTCACCAAATTGTAAGCTACATGGAAGATATGAAATTGATTGATACCTTTTTTCTGTTAAAAACTTTAAATAATCCTTTTTTAATAAACCTCTAGACAAAGTACTACTTTTCTCTTCTGCTAGTATAATGATTTTTTGTATGTCTCTCCCAGGGACACAGTTAATCTTGACCAGTTCACACTCCTTATAAAGTAACACTTTGAATCTATAGGCCTACGTATTCCAAGGGAATATTAAAATATTTACATTCATTTAATATTGACATAGAACATGAATTAGGATATGAAGAGGACACTAAAAATGTTGTGATCATGCTGCCATGCTAGCATTACTTAGATCAGCTTGCATTTTGAGCTGACCTAAGCACTGTTAGAATCCTCTCTACCCACAATGCTTGTTCAGTGTCAAAAGTGGGGGCTTGCTAAACCCTACTTTTGACACTGAATGACTGTTACGGCTATCAGTTTTTGTTTAATTATCTCGCTGATACCTTTCAATTGATGATATATATATATATATAGATATAGATATAGATATATACTGTATATATATATTGATATAAATATATCACACTTTGCCTCCAGGTCCTCGATATAGAAACTGTAACATACTGTTGCAAACTGTTTCCTGCCATGAAATGAATGCACATTACTGCAGAACTTTGCATGCATACAACAATAGTTATGTTTTTGAGAATAGATTCATCCTTCTTTCTAAAATGTTGACTGATATGACATTTATCATGTGAATCTGAGGAACTATTCAACATTCTTCTGTTGACATAGTATTTGTTGTTTGTTTCATTTGTTGAAAAGTGTGGGTAAACATTTGTCGAGTCTTATTTTGGTCACTATTGTTCACAGGAAACTTGAAAACCACTGAAAGCAGGAAGTGAATTAGACCAGCGTAGTCAGGGCTTTTGAGGCTGTGACTAACCTTAATGTATGTCTCTGTATATGTTTTCTCAAGCAAATTTACTCCTCAAATTGTTAAAACGTGTTAAAGTGCAACATGTAAGCCTGTAACAAAACATAACAACCTGAATTTCATTATTCAATTTTATTTGTTAAAAGCTTGGTTAAAAAAAAAAATCAGCAGTCTAATATTGGTGTGAAAAACTCTTAACATGCAGCAAAAAATAGTAATATAGTCAATATTAGTACTTTTCTGAATTAATTTAGTTGCAATTTTAACATTTCTACATGACACAAAGCGAGGAAATAAGAGACGGCTTTTTACAGCAAGAGAGAAAAGACACTGAGAAAGTGTTTGCCGCAGCGACCACACATTAGTATACAGACTCAAAACAGGACAGATATGGACATGTCACACCATGGCAGTAAAAAAACAATGTGCAAAAAAAAGTGTGTGTGTGTGTGTGTGTGTAGGGGGTGGGGGTGGGAGGCTTGTGGTTTTTCGTGCTTAGCATCCTCTTTGTAGCATATCTGCTTTCCTCACACAATGGGGTTTTTCTGTACTGTGATGGTCTCATAGGTATCAACATCGTGGGGACTCAGACCCTGCAAGACAGACAGAGGAGATAAAGAAAAAAAGGTACTTGGAAAGAGGAAAAACTTGGAAATGTTGCTTTGTTTTTTGTACGTTAACCAAGTTTAAGACAATAATGAAAAAGAAAAACGTCCTTTACCCTCCACCGCGCGGCACGCCCTCGCCTTCCCACCACCATGAGCCATTTTAAATGTCTTTTTAAGCATTAGAATGAGAAGTCTCACCGCATAGATGCCCGAGTCGAACGGCTGCTTCTGTGGGATGGAAACAGATCAAACACAGGCAAATTATCACCTTGTCCTTCAGCAGAATCTTACATGACAGAGAGAGAGTGGATAATCTAGTCTGCTAAAATGTCTTGTAACTAGTTCCTCCTTTGTACCTCTGACCCTTGAAAGCCATGAAGACTTGTATTTTATTTATTCATTTATTTGTTTGTTTGTTTATTTATACATTTTATTCTACACTCTTAGGGTGAATTTTATGTCGTTTGCGATGCGTGAAATAATAAGCAGGTAGTAGGGATGTGACAGATTTGAAGAGTGAGTTTTACTTGTGGAAACTGTAACAGTGTTCAGTGAGAACCATCAGGCTTTACAGAAGCTCACAGACAACAATTACAAAGAGAGACGCTTGAACATGTGAAAACTACATTCTTCGGTGTTCTACGGCTATGTTCTAGCCTATTTACTAATAAGTAAAAAAAAAAATCTAAAGAACTTCAATATCGATTCTTGCACAAAATATATAAATTCAAGCACTTTCAATGACCCATGTCTATTATGTCTGTTTTCAAAAATCAAAGAACTCAGACTGACACAGTTAATTCACCTTTTTTCACTTGCCACCCAATTTTGTGTATAAAAAGCAGGAAGTAACACAGGTGCAAGCAAAACATTTTCCACTTCCAATCCAATTACGGTAGTTGATCCAGTGCCGGGGCCCTCGTTAATGTTCTGCTTGCACTTGTGTTACTTCCTGCCTTTTAGACACAAAATGGATGAATTGGTTGGAAAGTGAAAAATGCTAATAGACCCTTTTCACGGGGGCCATTTTGTGTAGAAAAGGCAGAATAAACACAGGTGCAAGCAAAACACTAATGAGGGATTCCAAATTCCAATCATGGAAGTTGGAAACCCTCATTTGTGTTTTGCTTGCACCTGTGTTTACCCTAGCCTAGGTAAACCCAGCCCCCACGTGACCTGCTCTCTCAGTTCCCAGTCACTAGCCTTGTGACTGTAAGCAGGGTGAGCCTGAGAGCAGGTCACTGGGGGCTGGGTTTACCCAGGCTATGTTTACCCTGCCTTTTCGACACAAAATGGCCTCCGTGAGAAGGGTCTATTGTATTCTTCTGAGACACGACTTGTTGCTTACCCCAGCAGGCTGGACCGCAGGAGGCGGGTTGTAGGCTGGATGCACCTGTCAAACAAGCCAGAGAGGTCACATGACTCAGTGATTCAGATAGAGTTAATGTTAGAGTGGCATTGTTTGGTTTAGTTAGACTTGTATTCGTGTGTGTGTGTGTGTGTGTGTGTGTGCGTGTGCGTGTGTGTGTGTGTGTGTGTGTTTCAAGGACCACTATAATTCCATCCATGAGTAACATAAATTAATGTATGTTTGGTCATGCATGGGTTTCATGCACTTTTTGTAATAAAACATCTAAAAGCAAAAATCGTATCAGATGGGGGACCCTGGGACAAAATCGTATCAAATGTGGGTCTGTGGTCTAATTTGTGCGTTGCCGGATTTCGTGTAATTCGGCACAGCGCCACCTACTGGCCACACAAAAAGTGGTTTATCTTGAGAACCATTCGTCCGATCGACTTCAAACTTGGGGAGTGCGCTGCTCGGACCCCGATGGTGTGCAGTGCCGCATTTCATGCAATTTGGACTTATTCCAGGACTGTTTGTATGTATTTTCTTCGCATATCTCGAGAACCGTTTGTTGGATCGACTTCAAACTTGCGCTTAGGGGGACCTGACAGAGTGCAGTGTATGTGCGGGGGTGGGGTGGGGGGGGGGGGTGGGGGGGGGGCACGGGGTGGTGCATGGGGGAACGGGCACTGCACTAGTTTTTGAATAATGAGTGTAACTTTGTAGTGTCAGTGTTTCGCATTCAATCAGTCAGTCCATGCATGTTTATTGCAAACGGACAATTTAAATATACATGAACAAATACTGTTGATTGCCAAGTGATTATTGCTTATCATTGAAATTATAGACAGCATTTAATTTATGGTCATGTCTACCCACATGTTCACACTTTAGAGTTTATGGTTTTTTGTAATTGTTTTGGTGTGTGTATGGGGGTTGACAGGTAGCCCTTGTGCTGTTTAAAAAATGTAAAAGTAGATCTGAAGTGTAAAAACGTTAGGCACCCCTGCTCTATTTGGACTCAACCCGCCGCCCCCCTCCCAACCATTTATATATAGCATTTTTGAACAAAAATATTTAAATTTAGTATAATCTTATTTTGTGCATGCCCATGTCTATTTGTCATGGTGTGGTGAACATCGTTCCTATAGTCGCAGTTTTCCTCACCCTCAGTCGGCAGTACAAGATGGTGAGAACGATGGCGTAGGCGATGAGGATCCCGTCCAGGATGTAGCAGAGGTTCTTGTTCTCAAAGCTGGCCTCTGTGCACAGAAACACATCATCATCATACTCTTCATCACGACCTCCACCAGCAATAAGAAATACTTACCACCTCTCTTTCAACCCCCCAAACAATTTAAATCTTAAATATCTCCCCACAAGAGCTCAGAGATGTGGCATTGACTAAAATCAAGGTTCCAACACCTTCTTAAACATTAAGTTCAAAGATTTCTCAAGGTTAATTACTGTTACAACACTGAGAAATGTTATAATGAGAACTAGCAGGCCTCACAGAAGCTCAGACAATTAAAAAGAGAGACTTGAATGTGTGAACACTTTTCAGAACAAATATACGATATACAAATATGACCAATATAGATGTAGACAAAATAAGATATAAAGAATCTAAAAAGATTATGAAAGATTATAAAAAGATTAAGATAGTAGCAGATATAAACAGTATTAACAGATATATAAACAGTCTTGACAGCTAAGTGAGGTAGCCTAAGTTTGCTGTTTACAAGATATGTACATCACGGATAGCAGCAGTAATGGGCTTTGTGTCGCACAGGGTTTACAGATATTGACAGAGTAACAAAATATGTACAATGATAAGGTGCATGTGTTACACATTAGGTATAAAATCAACTTCAATTTCTATTCTTGTACAAAATATACAAACTAAAGCACTTTCAATGACCCATGTCTATTTATGTCTATTTTCAAAAACCTTCAATGCCTTGATTCCCCCCTCAAACTCACAAACTTTCAAAAATGTCAAGGACCCAACACTGTATAAAAATACTGATCATCAAAAAGGTTTGGAAAACCACCACCTTACCAGCGCAGGTGAGGTTCATCGTGAGAACCAGGGCGATGAGAGACCCCCGCAGCATCTTGACGGGAAGAGTTGCGACGTTCTTCTCTCTCGGGTGTCTGCTCGAGTTCTACAGAAAGCCGTCCTGTGCAGAGCGAGACGCTAGCAGGAAGTCCTGGGCTCTCTGTCCGTCCTCAAAGCTGTGGAAACCCCAACGCCTACCTCTACCATCCTCCTCGCCACACACAACTTCCTCTTGCAGAAGACTTGTCAAACAATAGGTTGAGAAAGGGCTCGTCTTTGCCCGCTCGTGGTCTCTGGTCAAATTGACGGTAGTTTTGGTAATACTGAAAAGCAAACATGAGTGCAATCCTTCACATTTTCCTTGTCTCAGGCGGTGTTGCAAAAGTACAATTTAAAATCTATCCCTTCTTTAGAAGGTGATTTTAAAAGGGAAATGCGAAAAGCCAAAGAGGAAAGGAACTTAAGGAAGGGCTGTCTGACAAAAGAGTTATCATACATAAAAATAGTCACAATCTAAACTGAGATCGTTCCTCTTTCACAACTTCCATCTCCATCAGTGTCGCTTAATCTGTTCAAATTAACGCGGAAACTCACGCTTCATAATAAGTGACAAGAGCAGCGCTTACAAGGAATAAATGGTTTAATTGTGGAAAAAGGGCTAACACACTATACAAGCTACGGTTACCAAAAAGGAAAGGAAATACAAGACGAATTACACTTTTTTCTCTTCTTTTTTTAACAAGCCACCTCTTTTTCGAAAGTAAAAACATTCTGTAAAATTGCATCATCATAACTTAGGCACCTTAAAAATGATAGAAAACAAACAAGTTATTATTATTAAAAAAAAAAAAATTTGGAACCCAAAATAAATCCAGCATGCATTTCAAAAACAGCAAAGACAATCATTTGCATTTGGATAACTGGGATGAAAAGTCACACACACAAGCGAATCTGGTGCGTTCACTGGTGGGATCATTCTCACAGACATGTAAAGGGCATTTTCACTGAGAAGTGAGCAGGCAGTCAGTGGTGTCTGGTGCTGTGGCTGAACAGGTATATTTGGGTGTGGGGACCTGGAGATGAACAGGTATAGGGCAGTACATTTGGGTGTGGCCTGTGGGGACCTGGAGAGTGCGCTGGGCAGAACAGGGGCCCCTCTCCACCATGTGTGTATAAGGCTGTAGGATGGAGGCAGCATGGTCTCTGTGCTTGTTTCAGCTCGTGGCACAAGGCGGTGACACGCTAGCCTGCTAAACCATCCTGATCACATGACCTCACATGCTGGTTTGTTCTGCGGATCAGTCTGGATTCCAGCCCACCCTCAGCGATTTCCAGAAATTACAACATGCATGGGCCAATCAGGGATCCGCCCTCGTAGTTGACAACGTAAACCAGCCAATCAACGGAGACCGCTGGCAAAACAGTATTGCGGCTCCCGAATCAACGAGCTTATAAACGGCAACGTTAGTAGCGTAAACACCGCCGTGAGTGCTGTTATTGAAGAAATAGACTCAATCATATTGAGTTACTGAATAACAACAATTCAACAAGAACAAGAGTATGCGCCCGCTGAGTTTCTCGGCGTAAAATAGGTTTTCGCCGTTCTGAGTGGATTTGGCGACGCTGATTGGCTGAAGGAGTTGTCCGTCAAGGCAAGTACTCCCGCCCAAGCTGTGGACAGGCTGGAGGCCAGACTGAAACGCAGAATGAGCCAGAATGTGAGCTCACATCAGTGTGGTTTTACTAGGCTAGTGATACGCTACTACTGCAGACGACCCGCAGTGAGAAGTTACAATCACACGTCTGGTTTGGGTTAGTGTGGGAATGGATATAAAACATTTTATGAACTAAAGCCCTCAGAAGTCAGTCCATAGTTAAACTACGGTCGCTTCTCTCTGGACCGACAAAAGAAAAAAGACAGGGATGTCGGTTTAGTCTTGCTATTAAAACTGTAATATCAACTGTAAAAAAGCCAGTGTAGAATAAAATGAAAGTCGTATATGTAGACGATCATGAATCATTGTACAAAGTCTGGAGTAGCAACAACTTAGGAATGCACTCCCTTTTTTTTCTTTTCTTTACAGTCAGATGAAAAGACACAAACAATTTGTTAATTCAATGCACATAATGCTACATTCTGTAAGTTAAAAAAGTCACCCCCCCGCCTATAAAAACAGTCCTTATTTCAGGCAAAATAACACACCGACAGGTAACCAGTGGGAGTGATACACCAGCTTTGCAGTCAGAGCTGAGCTCCGATTGGTCCGTTCATAAGACATGAGGAAGAGGAAGTGAGAAGTGTGATGGAGTCCCCCCCCCCCTCTAGTGGTTAATGTGATGAGTCAGCACAGTCATGTAGTCCAGTGGTTACAGCAAAAACAAAAGTAAAAAAAACAAACATGGCAAAGACACACACAAAAAGTCCCCTTTAGAAAAAAAATAATTGTGTGTGTTTTTTTTACAGCGTGTTGCAAAGACAAAATCTTTACAACACAAGGCATCCATTTCCAGGGTTTGGACAATCATATCTTATCACAGTTTGATATCAGAGCATCCAAGGTGATCACACAACAGGGAGATGGCCGTTTAGTTTGAGACATCTGGCCTCAACGCTCCAAAATGGCTTCCTCCCCTTGAAAGATGTTCTTTGTTTAATCACACGCAGGGGAAGCGGCCATATTGCGTCCACATGACCCAGGAGCCAGTATGGAGAGAGCCTGAGGAGACGACCCCCCCCCCCCGCGGATCAGACTGAGGTCTCTGACTGCAGCCTCATGACGAACTTGTGGCTCTTGGGGTCGATGAACTCCTCGCCGAGCCGCAGGAAGGGGAGGGGCGTCACCGTGACGACCAGGGAGAAGTCGAGGCGTCGCAGGGAGAAGACGAGGCCCTGTCGCAGGGCCGAGGTCACCGGCTCCTCGCTCACCAGCGTCCACTGCCGCCCCCTGCCGCTCTGCTGCTGGTACTGCAGGGTCGGGCCCGGGCTGAGGTAGCGCTCCAGGAAAGCCTGGCAGAGGGGCGAATGAGGGGGTCCGTTATCATGTTGAAGCTCGTTAAGACAAGCTCTGGAGCCGGTAGTATGTTTAGGTAATGAGGGTTTGGACCCAGAGGAGGGCAAATAGGTTTTCTTTATATTTCTACCTTATAGGAGAAAGTAGACCTAAGTTTGAGATACTTACACTACAATCAATTTCTTTAAGAGGTTTACTTGATATATACATCTCAATTTCGCCAGAAATGCCAGTTACACATTGGGTATAAGCCCTAGGTAAATTTTTGGGAAAATATTGAGTACCGGTATATCAAATGTGTATGCACCGCAGTAATGTGGCAAAATCTGAGAGTTGAATGAGAATCCTTATGGTGTAGCCATCATCAGTCTTGACACACTTGTACAAGCACATAGACAGTGAGTTAGAATTTTTCCTTTTACTTAAAGTACATTTTTAAAGTATTGTACTTAGCTACATTGTATACATCATTACAGAGGATAGATTGTGTGTCTCTCTCCATAAGAAACAAAGACCGGACCAACGTAAACTGACAAATAGTGGAGCCATTCACAGAAGGTGGTTTTAATCTGGCTTTATTTTGTCATTTCCAAACATCTATCAGTGTTCTCTTTTCTAAAAAGTAACTTGGTAACTTTTACTCTGAGAACATTTGAAATTAGCTACTTTTTAATTGTTCTTAAGTAGATTTTTACACCAGTACTTTTCCCTCTACTTAAAGCAGTGGTTCTCAAAGTTGGTGTCCGGGGACCCCCAGGGGTCCTTGAGGGGGTTCCAGAGGGTCCCCAGCAAAAATGGGAATAGGTTATTTTCACTATAATTGCATCCATGAGTAACACAATGACAGAATGTATGACTATTTGATCATAGGTTTCATACACTTTCTGTAATAAAATATCTAAAAGCAAAAATCTGATCAGATAGGGGTCTGTGGCCTAATTTGTGTCAGTTTATGGGTCCTTGATGGGAAAACTTTTGAGAAGACTTATGGATCTAGCTGGTTAAATAAAGGTCAAATCCATGAAGCGTGTGTGTGTGTGTGTGTGTGTGTGTGTGTGTGTTTTTTTGTGTGTGCCGTGATGGAGACAGTCACCTTGGGCGTCATGTTGTGTGTGATGCAGAACTGCAGGTGTGTGAGGATGCTCTCCATGCTGTGGTAGGGCTGCTGCCGGGTGGTCCTCAGGTACTTCTGCATGGCCCGGGCCATGGGGGCAAAGATGGCCTGGGCCGCCTCCCGGGGGTCCATCACCTCGCGCGGGTGTTTGGGCGACGAGGCCACCTCTTCCTCGTGGAGACGCTTGATGTGTGTGAAGGCCTCTTCCACCGCCACCACCAACCTGCAGCGTTTGGCATAGCCATCGTGTTAAGACATTATTATCAGTAGCTACAGTCAGCCACAAAGTGTCGGAAACGCCTGATATAACGGTTTCCCCTTGAGAATGTGGTTGTAATATGTGTGTTATACAATTCAGGTTAGAACAATGTAAAAATGTATGAGGACGACTTTGATCATGAGTTTCAACCCATAGCATGATGGGGGCAGCTGGAAAAACCTTTAAGTTTAACCTATTCAGAACAAAACAGAAAACCTTGGACCAAAGAAGCACAGGGTCTATGGGAAATGTAGTCTTAATTTTGAGAAACACTAGTTCTAACAAAACCACTGGCATGAGATAGAGGCAACCAATAGTCTCAACCGTGATCTCATTCGTTCACCATAATAATGCCAAAGAATCATAGTTAACACGTTCACTGCCAACAACGAGTTGAGTCGTCAAACACAATCCAGCTGTTCACTGCCAACGACGAGTTGAGTCGTCAAAAAAAAAAAAAAATTTTTTTTTTGACGGTGCTACGTGGATCAATGCCCCCCGCGTCTCCTATGGAGATATTGGAAGTATTGAATGTGTATAATCTATTTTACCGACCAGCTAGGTGGCGACGGTGCCCTCCCGACAGAGAGAAAGTCAACCAAAAGCAGCCGCCTCCCGCGGCTGCTTCCTCCATTCTCAAGGAAATGGCTTGCCGATTTTACAGTCATCAGTCACCAGACTCGCCGCTCTCGGGCCGCGCCAGCAGCAGCACACGGGGGATTGCAAATTTGCATAAGCCTAGAGTCGCACGGGGCTTCATCGGGGCTCTCAAACCCAAGAGACGAGTGAGCCCTATCCACACTCGCTGCCAGGGAGGGAGGCTGCTCGAACTCGCTGCAGCAGCAGCAGCAGCAGAGCACTCGCTTGTGACAAACGCAGGCTGAAAGCCACTAGACACGCCCACGGAGGGAGGAGTTGAAGGAGAGGGCGTTCGGAACTATATTGTTTGGATGTCTGATCTCTCACTGATGCCAAAAATAAATGGTTAAAGTGACTGTTCTGCCTGTTTGATTGAATTTCACAAAACTGCGATTATCTCAGCTTTCACTCTCAGACAGCTGAAACCATGCTGTACTCAACGGCTAATATCTACATAACTACTAACTCTACAAACTAACTCTTTTAGACAGAGAAAGCACACATTCTATTAGTACTTTTCTGAACTTTGTGTTCACAAACTCCAAGCAGAAAAGAATCCTCGGCTCTTTTAAAATGAGCCAGAATCCTCAAAAAACGGCCTGGCAGAAGCTACCTACAGCAAAAAAAAAACGGCTGGCAGTCAATGTGTTAACTAGACAAATGACATATGACTACTGACATAACATATATGTCAAAGAGGTTTCAGGCACCCCCCAAAAAGGCCCAAGGCAAAAAAAATACAGACAACGACTGATATATTTGAGTTCAGGACAACTCTGAACACACACCAACTCAACATCAAGCATTTTAACTGTATCATTTTAGGGAATTTCAAAGTTATCCTCTCACATTTGTACATTGAAAATGACTGTCTGAAACTTGGGGTGCTGTGAAAACACATTGCTCCATAATTTCTGACAATGACTGATATATTTGTGTTCAGGATAACCCAAAAGTCAAATGGACGCACGACAGTAAGCAAGATCGGTCACTGTCGTGCGTAGTAGTCACCCGCGCAGAGGCCCATTCTGAGCCAGGAAAACCCCATTAAAAATGCTACGCATAGCACTTCTAAACTTTAGTCCTATCAATCAAGTGTGTATCTGTTGAGCTCAACAGAAACAGCAGCTGGACTCTGAGCTGGTCTGTCTGACCTGGCTTTGCGCTTGCGGACCCTGCGGTCCATCTCGGCCTCCTCGTAGTAGAACTCGTTGTGGGAGTTGTCTCTCCTGCGGGCGGCGGCTGCGATCATGGCCCGGGACTGGCCTGTGGAGTTATTCGTGGTGTTTTCTACAAGACAACACACACAACAGTCAGTCAGTGTGTTTTCTACAAGACAACACAATGAACACATACAACAGTCAGTCAGTCAGTCAGTGTGTGGCGAGACAAGGAACTGCTGGATTTAGGTATGAGTGCTGCAGGAATGAGTCCTAAAGGCTAAAACCCAATAGTTAGCATCACCTGGTTCCCTCGTCTGAAAGTCAATGGGGTTTTTGTACGGGGATTTTGGTTAGATGGCTGAAATCAGGTCTGTGGTTAACACAAGTTTATCAAACTGAGACCTTTGTGTTCAGCAAGATCATCTTAGGTGGGCAAACGCTGCGTTGTTTTTTCATGAATCCTTGCTCTCACACAGGCGCATAATGTATGTGCTAGTAGAATGTATGTGCTAGTAGAATGTATGTGCTAGTTCAGGCCACCGGGCAGTTGCCCGACGTGCCCGATTATGCAGTCTGCGCCTGAATGGAGATATCGGGACTCTTCTATCTACGATTAACGTTAATTTTGTGCAGCTGGTATTCTCTCTCCCCGACTCTATCACACGGGTGTGAGGCATTGCTATCTGAGGATTGATTGCTCCTGATTGGTTGGCTGAATCACCTGGTTGGGGGGTGGATGGACAGATCATCATCACGGCAGTGGCACACTGACAAAAGAAAGTTTAGGATGGAGTGGCAAGACGAGTATTTTTTTACAGAAGTAATCATTATCATAATAATTCAACAGCGGTTTGTCTCATTTGCAGACAGAGTGGCTGTTTTGAAAGAGTACAATATACGTCGCCACTACGAAACTGATTTTCAAAGTACCTTGAGGATTTTTCAAGTTGCGAATTCAGTCAAATTTCTCTCTTGATTACAAAGGTGGAAAATACAACTGTTTTTAACTGGGTGTTTACTGATTAAATGTTTAAGCTCTGCACAAATGCAGATGTTTTTTTAAATATATATAACCAATTGCAAATTATTACAATTACTAAACAGATAAAAAGTAGATTATTATATTGAAATGTTATTTTAGATTTAGAATGTTAATTTTCTATAAAACACAATACATTTTAATGTAATTCCACAACGTTTAGTTTTGGCCCTCGGCCCTCCACCCAGATTGAGTTTTGGCCCTTCATGGGAAATAATTTGGGCACCCCTGTGCTAGTAGAATGTATGTGCTAGTAGAATGTATGTGCTAGTAGAATGTATGTGCTAGTAGAATGTATGTGCTAGTAGAATGTATGTGCTAGTAGAATGTATGTGCTAGTAGAATGTATGTGCTAGTAGAATGTATGTGCTAGTAGTTGACCGTCGGCTGTAGTATTTGCGGTGTGTTCAAGTGCAACTTTTTGGCTCAGAAAAAGGCGACGTAAACTGTCTGCCTTCATTGCCGCTAGTTCTTTGTTGGGTTCATGTGTTCTAGCCTTTATACGTAAAAAAATATATAATCTCAAATTCTATTCATGTACCAAATATATACATTCAAGCCGTTTTAATGACCCATGTGTATTTATGTCTACTTTCAAAAGACGTGGTTTTTCTCAAATTTGCAAGGATTTCAAGGACCCTGTGGGAACCCTGCCGATGCTCATCTTCTTTAAGATGATTCTAGGAAGCAACTTCTCCGATATCCGACAGCATAACATGTAGGGTAGCTCATTGAAAGCCAAGTGTCAGTGTTAGTATGGAGTGTGCGGCCCTGCACTAGGTCTGCCCTGCTAGGTTGATCAGGACAGTCCACTCTCACCGGGCCGGGCTCCGCAGCTGCTCAGAGCAGCAGACTCCAGAACAGAGCCTGCAGACCCCAACGCACACGGAGCCTTCCTCTACCAGCTCTGTAACACTGACCAGACACACACACCGTCTGGACAGCTGACTTAGAGCTGGGAACTCAGCATGCACAATGAGATCAGATTCAGAATCACTTGTATTGCCACAGTAGGTAATCGGATTACATACGAGGAATGTGACTTAGTGTAAGTAAGTATGCAGCATAGTGGTCGCATCAATAGTCAGAAGACAACACACAACAGTCAGTCAGTGTGTTTTCTAAAAGATAAAATTACAAATAAAAGATTAAATTGCGCTGTATTTCAATCCTTTGATGAAATGTCTAACATATTATTGTATTGTGCTATGTGCCAAAAAACACCCATCTGACACTGAGCCTAACTGACGAAGTGACTCTGACTCCGACAAGGAATATAATTTGTCCCTGGTCCTGTTGCTTTGTATGGACTCATGGATTAGACTAAACAGCATGGGAGGCATTACGCATGATGTATTTACCGTCTAGGGAGTAAACCTTGAAGCCGGTCATCTTCTTGGACAGGATGGACTTGGGCAGGTTGAGCAGGGCCGGGTTGTAGACGGGGAAGTCGCTGTAATAACGGTCCAGCACCCACACAGCTGCCCGCTGGATACTGAGACACACACAGACAGCCGTTAACGTTACCACCACAGGAAGTACACGAATCACACAGAAACAGCCATTACTACCACAGGAAGTACGCACAGACAGCCATTACTACCACAGGAAGTACAGGTCAAGTATCAGCTGCTTACTGGACGAGGGCTGGGGCTGGGCACTACATCAACACACACTGCAGGGGTGTGTCAAACTCAATTTCATCCTGGGCCAAATCAGCATTATTATGGATGCCCTCAAAGGGCCGGTTTGTGTATAAGACTATGACTAGTTTCCGTTTGTGTAGCCTACATCAAGTTTTCAAATTCAAACTGTATATTGGTTGGTAAAAAAAAAAAAAAAAAGGTTGTGATTCAGGTTAATCAGGCATGATGTGGATGAAGTGGGCAGCGATCCATCAGGACACGCAGGGTTACCCGCCATTTGGTTCAGAGGAAGAATGACAGGTTTCTTTGATGAATGAATGCTGCAGATAATGATGGCATAACCACGTTCACTACTGAGGAACTTCTGAATGTCCAAACGAGACATGTGAGATAGCACTGGAAAGCTCAGGGTTCAACATAACCAATGGCCCATTTGCTCGGGGCCAGTAACAGTTTATGCAGGGCAAGTTGATTGGCCGGCCCCCCCGGGCCAGTGACCACCAGAGCACGTCATTGTTTTCAAGATGCCCCCACCTCGTCTCATCCACTGAAACTACTAGCACATTTACTCAGACTAATCAGTGTTTCCCCTCAATTGTCTCTCTTACAGAGGCAGCATGGTCCGGGGAAGACAGACAGACAAGCAGACAGACAGACAGACAGACAGACAGACAGACACACACACACACACACAGTAGTTACTATCCTATATAGTAACTGACTGAATGATTATAGAAATATTATAGGCAGCAGTGTGTCTGTGTTCTTCTGTCACTTTGTCCGTGATGTGAAACACACAATTATTTTGAAAATATTTTTTAGCATGGCGTAATCTCACTGTGGCAGCCTGCCACAGGAGATACAGGGGAAGCACTGGACTTCTACACTACCTGACTTTCAACGTCCGTCTATCTTTTTAGTCATAAAACAAACACCTAGCGTTAGTTACACTTTGTTACCTAGTAATACCTACATGTGCTGACTGCCTAATTTTATATTTTGCACATTTGTGTAATATATCAACATTACATAATTATCCATAACTAAAGGTAAAATGATGGAAGAAAAGGTTATTTTAATTTTTTTGGCTGCCATCCAGGCCAGTGATAATATACAGTACAGGGGGCCAGTAAAACTCTGATCTAGTGGCCAAGTGGGCCAGTGGGGAGGGGGGTGGGGGGGTGGGGGGGTTATGCTGAACCCTGCTGAGAAACTCTGCTTTACGCGAGTTTTTAAATCGTATTGATAGGATTAGCGGTTCAAAAGTTATGAAACATTTAACAATAGTTTTTCTTAGTGCGGGCGGCTCTCTCTGTCTTTGCACAGCATAGAATTGTATTGCACAAATTGTAGTATTCTTTGCTAGCTCTCGCGGGCCACATAAAATGAGGTGCAGGGCCGGATCGGCCGGCGGGCCTGGAGTTTGACACATGTGACATACAGTGTACAACGATAATTGACGGTGTCGCTTTTTCCAAATCAGGTTACACTTGAAAAAGAAGTACACAACTCTAAGCGGCGAGCGAGTTCAGACTAGTTTCTCTTCTATTCAGATGCTTTACTCCCTATTATTAAATACGTTTAACTGTGAAATAGATCTGTAACGCTCTTATTCAGACCTTCTCTGGCTGTATAACATGAAACCTCAAACTATAGTATATCAATAAGTCCTACACTTAATCTTAGTCAGTTAGACATTAGATGACAGTTATCATCATCAAACATTCTCAGCGTTTGTTCTAAGCTGCTTGGAGTACCAGCTGGGTGAAGCTTAGTTCATCGGGACGATGCTAAATCCCGTAATGTAATATCATTCAGAATGTCAGGTAAGTTGTCAACTACAAAAATAGACTGACTTGACTTCCAATTATATTTTCCTGAGATTGTCTCAACTTTCTGGCACTCGAGATGTTCAAACAAATGCTGAGGATGGTGTGGCAACGCTGTCTGACTGTTAATATCTAGCTGTTGTATAAACTCCTGTGTTTGTGTGTGCAGAGGGACACATGAGAGGGTTTGGGTGTTTGAACAGCTCCAAAAGACAAACAGGAAAATACCTGTGCTGCGCTGCCTGCACATGTCACCCACAGAAATGCACCAATCGCAGGTGCACACGTGAACATGCACATACGTGTGCACGTTTGCATGCATGGCGCACACGCACACACACATGCACACCTTTTTATGTTTGCATTTTATTTGCATTTGAGAGAAGTTTTGATCCAAACGGAGGTATCCACCATGTCAATAAACTGACAGCTATATGATGTAACGATGGTACTTTGTAGGACAGCAGGTGACTGAAGTCCTTGGCTGACAAAAATGTAACACATCTACAGAATGGATCCTCTACGTTTTAGAGATAGAGAATGATCAACTTCAGGTGATAGACCCTTCTCACGGGGGCCATTTTGTGTGGAAAAGGCAGGGTAAACACAGGTGCAAGCAAAACACTAATGAGGGTTTCCAACTTCCATGATTGCAATTTGGAAACCCTCATTAGTGGTTTTGCTTGCACCTGTGTTTATTCTGCCTTTTCGACACAAAATGGCCCCCGTGAAAAGGGTCTATTGGTATTTCCCCCCCAGAAGTGTACATCTAGAATTTTGAAAATAACTCTTGATTTGCATTTCAATTAAGTACCCCGACAACTCCCTGAGACATGGATCAAGGTTCATTATAATTACCGTTACAAAGAGAATGTTTATCATGAGAACTAGCAGGCTTTAGTGAAGCTCACAGACAACAATTAAAAAGAGAGAGGCTTGAATGTGTGAACACTTCTCAACTGTAAAGTAAAAAAAAATCGAAAGAACTTCAATTTCTATTCTTGCACAAAATATATGAATTCAAGCACTTTCACTGTCTAATGTCTATTTTCATAAAATTCCCAGGCCTTGATTTTTCTTTAGCATGTATTTCAAGGAGCCGTGGGAACCCTTTATAACACAGGCTAACTTTCCCCCATCTCGCAGCACTAACCTGAGGTGGCCCACGTTGTAGAACTTGCTGATTCCGTCCGTGCTCCTGACCACCTTGAGGCAGAAGGCGGGCTGCAGGTGCCGGACCTCCAGCAGCACCAGGGCCAGGTACTGGATGAACAGCAGGGCGTCCACCAGCGAGGCGGCGTACTCCACGATGCCCCTGTAGTCCCGCTCGCGGGGCTCGAGCACGCGCACGCCGTAGAACAGCCAGTAGGACGCCACGAACAGGAACACCAGCACCATGAGCAGGCAGCGGAAGACGAAGAAGCGGGGCAGGGAGGCGCGCGGCGGCCGGAGGAACAGGGCCCAGGACGAGATGAGCAGAACCAGCAGCTTGAAGGCCAGAGAGACGTAGAGGCCCTCGCAGGGCGTGCCGCACGGGTCCAGCAAGTCGCGCCACAGCACCTGGGGCAGCACGAGGAAGGCTAAAGGGGTGACCAGGGCGAAGAAGCTGAGGCAGCCGGCCAGCACGGGGCCCAGGAAGCGCTTGCACTCCAGCGGCGTGGACTCGTCCAGCTCTTTGGAGACGCGAGTCAGGTCCTCGTTGGAGACGCTGTGCTCCGACGTGCCCGTCACCACCGTGGTCGTCTCGCCCCAGTTGTCATCCTGTCGGACGAGGAGAAAGAGAGAGACTGAGGATGTATTTAAAATGAGAGAGAGAGAGACTGAGGATGTATTTAAAATGAGAGAGAGAGACACTGAGGATGTATTTAAAATGAAAGAGAGAGAGACTGAGGATGTATTTAAAATGAAAGAGAGAGAGACTGAGGATGTATTTAAAATGAAAGAGAGAGAGACTGAGGATGTATTTAAAATGAAAGAGAGAGAGACTGAGGATGTATTTAAAATGAGAGAGAGAGACACTGAGGATGTATTTAAAATGAAAGAGAGAGAGACTGAGGATGTATTTAAAATGAGAGAGAGAGACACTGAGGATGTATTTAAAATTAAAGAGAGAGAGACTGAGGATGTATTTAAAATGAAAGAGAGAGAGACTGAGGATGTATTTAAAATGAAAGAGAGAGAGACTGAGGATGTATTTAAATTGAGAGAGAGAGACACTGAGGATGTATTTAAAATGAAAGAGAGAGAGACTACATACAAATACAGACTAAATACAGAGTATTTTAGCATGACTCACACACCGGGGTCCAGTGTGAGTCTAAAACCCCGGCAGTGTTACCGTGCCATGCAGGGCAGAGGGTTAACGTTTTTGCCCATGAGCCAAAGTGGCTGGCTCATCACAGAGTTCACCAGCCACTATTTTTTTTTACCAGCCAACTAGAGATTTAGAAAAGAGCACCTCTAAAATAATAGTTGATCACCTGGCAAAGTAGCTGGTAGAGACGATAACATTTCAAGCCAGAGCAAAGATTTACCAACATTTGTCTGGTGGTAGCTAAAGTCAATGCCTCACCCTGGTGCCAAGTTCTACACACTGAGTAGCATAATGGTTAGTGTGACCACACTGGGATATACTGGATCACAATTTTAAAGGGACAATAAGTGTGATTTTTACTGCACGACGGGACAAGATTAGCACAATATATTGGGCATTGGTAGAGCTGATCAATATTGATAGATTATAGGTAGTGAGATGTCTGCCTCTGAAACCTCAGTGTGAGTGACTGACCCTGTCCTCTCTGAAACCTCAGTGTGAGTGACTGACCCTGTCCTCTCTGAAACCTCAGTGTGAGTGACTGACCCTGTCCTCTCTGAAACCTCAGTGTGAGTGACTGACCCTGTCCTCTCTGAAACGTCAGTGTGAGTGACTGACCCTGTCCTCTCTGAAACCTCAGTGTGAGTGACTGACCCTGTCCTCTCTGAAACCTCAGTGTGAGTGACTGACCCTGTCCTCTCTGAAACCTCAGTGTGAGTGACTGACCCTGTCCCCTCTGAAACCTCAGTGTGAGTGACTGACCCTGTCCTCTCTGAAACCTCAGTGTGAGTGACTGACCCTGTCCTCTCTGAAACCTCAGTGTGAGTGACTGACCCTGTCCTCTCTGAAACCTCAGTGTGAGTGACTGACCCTGTCCTCTCTGAAACCTCAGTGTGAGTGACTGACCCTGTCCTCTCTGAAACCTCAGTGTGAGTGACTGACCCTGTCCTCTCTGAAACCTCAGTGTGAGTGACTGACCCTGTCCTCTCTGAAACCTCAGTGTGAGTGACTGACCCTGTCCTCTCTGAAACCTCAGTGTGAGTGACTGACCCTGTCCTCTCTGAAACCTCAGTGTGAGTGACTGACCCTGTCCTCTCTGAAACCTCAGTGTGAGTGACTGACCCTGTCCTCTCTGAAACCTCAGTGTGAGTGACTGACCCTGTCCTCTCTGAAACCTCAGTGTGAGTGACTGACCCTGTCCTCTCTGAAACCTCAGTGTGAGTGACTGACCCTGTCCTCTCTGAAACCTCAGTGTGAGTGACTGACCCTGTCCTCTCTGAAACCTCAGTGTGAGTGACTGACCCTGTCCTCTCTGAAACCTCAGTGTGAGTGACTGACCCTGTCCTCTCTGAAACCTCAGTGTGAGTGACTGACCCTGTCCTCTCTGAAACCTCAGTGTGAGTGACTGACCCTGTCCTCTCTGAAACCTCAGTGTGAGTGACTGACCCTGTCCTCTCCACGCGTCGACTCTGCGTCCAGCAGCGGCTCTCCAGGAGCCTGGATGGTGACCGACTTGTCTCCACGGCTGCTGCCGTCTCGGCTCTTGGAGCGGTGACGGTCCCTCCGATCCCTGACACGCACACGCACACGCACACCCACACCCACACCCACACACACACACACACACACACACACACACACACCCACACACACACACAGAGGAATGTTACAGGGGACATTTGGCACTTCATAAGATGTTAACTTGGTTTTGGAGACTTTTTTCCTCCAACTCCCCAGTTTATGGATTTGAACTAACAACCTTCTGGTTACAAGCTTATTTCTTATCTATCTTGAGCATCAGCTTCACATAGCAACCTGGGATCTTAGTTCAAGAACGTATATAGTGCACACCCTTCAAGGGGAGACGTCACATCAAAAATTTATTAAAATATTTCCTATCAACAACTAATTCCAAATCACTCAACAACATGCTGCTGGTTGCCTAATCAGAGTTGCTCATCAGTTGCCTGAGGCGACGACATATTGGAAGGTTTTTGAAGTAATAGAGACATTTTCCGAAATAAACGTGAACGATTGAGCTGTAAGCAGTTTCCAAAATGTATTTATTTGGCTCACCTGTTGAAAGCTGCTATACGGAAGAAGAAAGAAATCACACCCAGGTGTTGAAAATCACACCCAGGTGTTGGAGTAACAGGTGCAGGTTTGCACAGGTGGGACCCTTCTCCACCACCCCCCTCTCTCTGGCACTGTACGTGCGTGCGTGCAATCTACATATACTTCTTTTTGTTTTACGGCGGTTGGCATCCAGCTTAGTGGTGCATTACCGCCACTTGTACATATCTGGCAAAGACTGTATAAACTGGCATAAACATTATTCTTTCAAAACGTTACCAGCTGCCCTGGTGCCCTTATTGATTTAACCACCAAAGACCATTTTATTTTAGAGCAGAATCAGTGTTTCCCCTAGAAAACCTTTCAGGCCTGGAAGGACTTCAAAACCTAAACCGACCACAGTGGGGGTCGCCAGCGAAAATTCTTTGGCCATTTGAAACCAGATTTGGAGAATATAAACATTAGGATTAGACTGTTGTGATGTCATCATTATTCATTCATATTTATTCATATTAGTCATTTATGTTATTAGTCTTTTCTTTCAGGCCTGGCGGTACAATTGTAGGGGAAACACTGGAGCTATTTTGCACTTGTCGGGGGATCTGGGTGACCTGGACCCTATCTGTAAGGAACAAAAGGATAGTGGCTGGTAAGTATGTTTCCCTCTCTCTCCCACAGTACAGTTTAATTCCAATCTACATATCTTGTGAATGAGCACCTTCAAACTGCAAATAAACCTGGCAACACAGACGTTATCTGGCAACCCAGACGTTTCTGAGATAGACTGGTGCGGCCGTCCACAGCTCTTTCCTACCTGTGCTTGCGGGAGCTTCGGGAGTGCGAGGACTTGTAGGAGTAGCCGGAATACTGCGACTCGTTGTCCATGTCTCGGGTGGGCGGTGAGCGGGCTTTGTGGGCCCCTCTACCTCCTCCTCCCCCCGGGGGGCGCTGCTCGCCCACTCCGCCCAGCTGGCTCTTGCGCTCGGAGATGGACTTGGTGGAGAGGGCCAGCGGCAGCTTGAGCAGGTCAACCTTACTCCTGAGGGAATCTATCTTGGAGGCCGACCAGCAGTGGGGCAGGAGAAGGGAGGGGGGGGGGACTACAGGGGGCGCCACAGAGAGAACTACACGGGGAGGCTATAGAGAGGAGAGGAGGAGGAGGAGGAGGGGGTTTCTAGGGGTGGGAGAGGATGATGGGTCGCTGAGGTGGCCAGGATCTGAAAGAGAGAGGCAAAGAGAGAGAGCGTTACACAAACTGTGTAAACCAATGTGAGACTAGTTTCAAGATGTCACATGAGCATAATCAGCCGTTGATCACGTGACTGTCGCCCATGATGGATTTGTCCTAATGGCTGTCAATCAAACGTGGGTGAAGCTTATCGAAGGTTAGGTTGTCACAAAGAGAATGGAGAATGTTCCCCGAGATGAGGAGCGCTGGTGGACTAAGGAGCGAGCTGGCGAGAGACAAGTTCTGTGTCAGCCGAGGCTAGCTCAGTTAGCCGTCCAGCTAACGGTAAGCTCCAGCGCACTCCTCTTATCAGTGGGACAGCCTTTCTGAGATGATGTTGTCATGGCGACCAGACGATAATGGTAAATAACGATGGCTGCCCAGAGTTGATGGTGCCGTGACACTCAAGTCAAAGCCACATGTGAGATGTCACAAGCACTTTTCATTCAAACAAGACTGAGATGAAAATAAAATGTAAAGACAGGGTTTCCTTCCCCGACTATTGGTGCTTTCACAAAATATTTACATTTTTGATAAATAATCATCAGTAATGTGGATATAATGACCAAGTGGGTAAAGGAAAATAAACAGCAGTAGAGCAGCTAGAATAGTCTGGTTAAGTTCAGAAAATTACATCCCTTTAGTGTAATGCAGCTTTTAAAACCAGGAAAAGACTTGTGCCACATCATTCACTATATCACGATATCCAAAATCTAAGATGATATCTAGTCTCATATCAAGATATAGATCATATTGATATTAGGGCTGGGCAATATAATCGATACGGCAATATATCGCGATATTTTATTTCCCGATACTGTATCGATACTTGGGCGCCAAGTATCGCGATATTTTTTGCAGGCCATGCCTCTGCATCTGGTGATTCCCACCCCTAATCGATACTGTATCGATATTTCCCATATCGATGCGTTCAGTAACACTCAACACTCAGTAGTTTTGACTAAATTTGTCCACTAACTTATCAATATAAAGTGATGTACATATTATTACACTACCTGGGTGGTACACAGTGTGTTGTATCTTTAGCTCTATTATTTAATTTTGAGTAAATTCTGTAGAATATCGCAATATGTATCGCATCGCAATATATCGTGATACAATCATATTGTGACCCAAGTATCGTGATACGTATCGTATCGTGAGATCCTTGCCAATACCCAGCCCTAATTGATATATTGTGGAGTGCAGTGAGCATATCTTGACAACCCTTTGTCTGATCTTCTTCACACTTGGCTGGTGTATTGCTGGGGAACCAAGGACGTGCGACGACTACTCAACTAATCGATTCATTGTCGCCTGAACTAATAATGACCGTTAGTCGACTAAGAAAATCTTAGGTTGAGGGCAGCTTAGCCCTAATTAGTGTGATTTAAAAACTAATGCTAATTCTCGAGCTACAAACATTAGCCACAGCAGACAGACATTTCTTCCCCTCACCAAGTCCCAGGCCAGCCTCGCTGTAACCACACTGTACAGATCTCAGTTAGTTTGAAGGTTTGCTAATACATGATGCTGATATTAACCTGACGCTCGCGAGATTCCAGCTGGCTTGCAAGGTTTTGCTGATATTGGTCTTCTTCAAATATATCAGCTATCAGCCGGTTATGTCATCATCCACTGATAGAGAGCTGACTATCTTTGCACATTTTATTTTGTGTTTTGTGAATTAATTATTCATTTGAAAGCCTACCTGTCTGCCCTACCGCTGACTAGTTGGTGTGGTGTCCCGCCTTAAGGAGCGGTTAATCCACCTACATAAATTTCACTCCACTGGGTTCAGTGGAGGGTTTAAATTCCCTTTATGGTCTGAATCAGGCTTTTCCTGCCTCTGACAGTGACAAATATGATTCTATATGAATATATATGAATCAGTGACTCATATATATATATATACACATAATTTATATACAGTACACACACACATTTGATTTTATTCTAACAATATCAGAATCTGGCTTCAAAAACGCATATCAGTCAGTTTGTATGTCACACGAGTCACGACACGAGAATAACACAACAACACATGCCACTTGGTGAACGTTTTTATCTCGACCATCTTACTTACATTAGGTGAGAATGAGAAATCATATATCTGTATTTTTTAGGCAGAATGGTAACCCTAACCCTCTAACCCTACACAATAAACATCTCTGCATTTTCTTTGAGGTGGGCTTAATGTTTAGTGGAAGTCAAATCCACGTGTGATATGTCACAAGCACTTTTATTAACTAAGACAAGACAAGACGATAAAATGCAAAGACAGGGCTTCCTAATACAGCTGCTAGGGCTGGACGAAATGGACAATATCAAATATCACAATATGTTTCACCAAATATACCTATCAATCAATCTTATATCAATACTGCGACAATATTGTAGGGATGACTAATATGGTGCGTTCACAAAGTATTTACATAATGAGATTTTTGATAATCATAATGTGGATATATGACGACTAAGTGGGTAAAGGCAACACAGTCTGGTGAGTTCAGAAAATGACATCACTTTATTGTAAGTAATGCAGCCTTTAAAACCAGGAAAAGACAACACTTATACCATATCACAATATCACGATATCCAAAAGTCTAGTCTCATATAACGATATCGATATATTGATATTATTGGGCCCAGGCCTACCATGAGTCCACACATCTTTAGTAGGGGACCGGTTGCTCCGGTGGGACTCACACCCGCAAAACCCTGCCGTGTGTGTGTGACCCACTAAGCTGGTGCTAATATCAAGTCTTCCAGGTTAATCATCACACGACCGTATCTCCTCGCACCAAAACCCGGAGCTTAGCCGCCGTCAGCTCGGACACAATGGCGGCCATATTGGATTACTGTGTTTTCACCAAACTTGTTTGCCCTCTCCCCTCCCTCTCCCCTCTCTCTCCCCTCCCTCTCCCCTCCCTCTCCCCTCCCTCTCCCTCTCCTCTCCCTCTCCCCTCTCTCTCCCCTCCCTCTCCCCTCCCTCTCCCCTCCCTCTCGCCCGCTCACATTCCCTCCTGCGCTCCCCCCGTCCCCCGGGTAACAGGGCCTCCGTCGCTGCCATGGCGATGAAAGAGGGTGTTCAGCTGGAGGGGATTGGAGGTTGACAGTCGCCATGGAAACCTGACCTCACGCCGCCCTCCGCCACTCCGTGCTCCCAAAAACACCCAAAATAGAGAGCCAAAGTCAGGCCCACTTCCGGGTTACGCATACGAACCAAAGGGATTTCATTTCATCCGCCATTTGTTTTCTAGGGGTGCTCCAAAAAATCGATTCTGAAAGGATCGCGATTCTTAATGCCCCGATTCCTGGATCGATTCCAAACTCCCAAGAATCGATTCTTTTTTGTATTGTTAAAAAAAAATTTTTTTTTTTTTTTTTTACAGTGCACATGAAGGCAACATGCAAGATACCGACTGAATAAGTGTCCAAATGTTCATGTCATTTGTGTACTGTACTGCCACGGTGCCACCACCTCTTGCACTTAAGAACTCTGGTTAATGTATTAAATCTATAAATCCTTCTCAAAGTCTACAGATCCCCCCCAGCCTATAAATCCATCTTATCTGAAGAACATCAGGGGGGAATTCCCCCCTAGTTTGCAAAATGAATTTAGGCCCTGACTGTAATACATCAGAAGTTGAATTTGAAGTTCAGCATTAATACATTTGTCATTTTTTGTCTTAGATTTACCTTTGTGTGTTATTGCAATATAAAACTACATAATTGAGAATCGATTCTAGATTCTGGAATCGAGAATCGTTGGAATCGAGAATCGATTCTGGAATCGGATCGTGACCCCAGGAATCGGAATCGGATCGGATCGTGGCTTAGCCGGATCGGAGCACCCCTATTGTTTTCCCATAGACATTTCATAAAATGCTTATAAAAATAGTTTTACTTGGTCAACCCAAGCGATTCGGCTATATTTAGATATAAATTTATAATAATAAATATATATAATATATAATATATATAATATATAATAATAGATTTAAAAACAGTTTACCCAGACCAAAACTTAAAAACAAAACAACTTGTTTTTTTTATTTTGCTTTTTTTGTTTGTCGTCAGTCCAAGTGAAGTTATGTGATCTCCCCTGATTCTAAATATAGCTGAATCGTTTGGTTTGACCAAGTAAAACTATTTTCATAAGCATTTTACGAAATGTCTACGGAAAAAAGAATGGGTCGGCTACAATCCCTTGGTTCCTCCTACGCCTAAACCAGAAGTGGGCGTGACTTTGGCTGTGTGCTGGCATGACGGATGTAGGCCTGTCATACGGTGCTTAATTGATAAAGGGCGGGCGTGGCTCGCCGCCTTTGATTGGCCCTCCGTGGGAAATGAGGAGGGATGTAAGATGCCACTACTGTCCTACAGGCCACTGAATTAACTTCATGGGTTATTGTGCACTCCATCAAGCTGCCCTTGTGCTTAACATCCACTTCCCTTCAGGCTGCAGAGCGCACGATGTTACCCCCTCTGTAGGATTACGTGTGTTTGTGCACCGCATCCAACTAGAACACTCCTTTCATTCTTCCATTAAAGTCTCATCTATAGGCTTTAGATCCAGTAACAATAAACTGTACTAAGTCTTACCAGACCATTCAAAACAAACCGTGCGCTGAACCTCGATAGATCCTCCATCACAGGCCGTGAGGAAGAGACAGTGAATCAGGCGTACTTATTCCAAACCACACAAATCAAATGAACTGCGACCACTTCCTGGTGCATCATCGTAACCTCCTCTGGTACATCTGAGACGGGCTAACGTTGAGTTTTCATAATGTTGTCAGGGAAATAATTAGCATTTTATGTAAGTTGGCATGTCCTTTTTCATTTCCCTCTAATGGCTCAATTCCACCACATTTTACAGCCCTGCACAGCCCGTCACCACTCGGCTCTACTTGCTTCAACCCGATGGACGTTCTGCTTCGACCGCCTTTCATCTGCCCCCGCCCACACCTGGTCGTCATAGCGACCGCATATCTGCCCTCCACCCATGTCCCGAAATATGCTATAACATAACGTTACAATTAAATCCATACACAGAACTTTTAAACTGTTTATGAAATACTGGTGCCTCTAAATGACCTACAGTGTGTGTGTGTGTGTGTGTGTGTGTGAGTGAGAGAGAGAGAGAGAGAGAGAGAGCAGTGCTGGCATGACCACAGTCCTTGATCCTGGCCTGAGCAGCCAGCTCATAGCATCACAGCATGTTGGGCGGGTGTTACAGTGTACATGGGCAAAAGTGACAATCGACCAGGAGAATGGATATCACTTTGTTGTTAGTCAAAACTCACAAGCGCTGCTAAAGGGGCGGGCGCGAGGGACGGGGTTTGCGCTAGAGTGAAGCCTCTACCCCCGCGGCCTCTCACCAGGCAAAACCGCGGCTTCACCAAGCGCCTGCGGCCTAGCGGAGCCGACGCAGCACTAACTACACAAGCGCTTCAGAGCAGCGGACTTTTGGACAATTGAAACCACCGCGCCGATTTTATTTCACCAGAGGCGAAGGCAGCAAAACAAAAGACTGATGGAAGAGCATAATAGAAGAGAAGAGTAGGTAAGTAAACTGGTATGCAGCGCTGCATTGACAGTCAGTAGGATAGAGAGTAAACACGATTCTGCCTGACCAATCAGTCGTCTACAATGTTTTCACGTCACCGTATGAACCCGGGTTCGCAGAATAGAACCCCGACGAGGCAGGTACTAAAAGTAGCACGACTCAGCCCCAAATCAAAGCGAGCTGGGCCGGTTTATACCGGTGGGATGAGACCAAAAGTCGAGTCGAGCGGAGCGGGACCGCGCTACTAGCTGCGGTGGGATTGGGCCATAAGTGCACGAAGCTGGACAAGTCTCGTGCAACAAACCAACGCTTATTTTGAACGACAGCATTAACAGCGGTATCGATTTTTTTAACCCAGCCCTAGCAGCTACATCTGAATCTAAATGGAAATGTCCCTTTTAATAATAAAGTTCTTCTCAGTTTCAAATGCTGGCCTTTTCTCAGCAGCCCTGGAAGCATTTGCAGTACAGATAGACATTAGACACATACAATATAGCCACTGCTGCTGGGTCACTATAGATTCACATTGAAGAGCATAAAGAAGTAATTAAGCAGAGGAAATATGCCAGAAGTACACCCTCACAGATTTGCCAGAGAAACCACATCTTTTTTGGGCGGTAAACTAAATGTCAACTGTGTTTCCTGCAGCTGTGGAAGCTTAGCTGGAGAATTACAGCTAAAGGCTTAAATAACTATCACACAACTCATCATCCTTATTACTCAGCCTCCCACCCAAAAGATAACAATTACAACAGCAAATACAAAACAACTGCACATATATGCTCAGTGGTGATATAAATATCCAAAGAGTCATTCTAAAACTAGACACCTTTACTAGATTGAGCCTGGATTTCAGAAGCAAAATTACACCCACAACTCCAATAGGAACAATGTAAATATGTATTTTCAAAATAGATCATATTATATTAGATATAATTGTATAATAACGAGTGCTACATTGACTTTAGCATATAGGCTACATCTGTCTCCTACTCCATCAACTGCGAAATGGTAAAATAATTCAGCTGGCAATGCTAACGGACGGACACAGTCATGTAGCATCGATAGCTAGTTAGTTACTAACTAGCACGATCTGATTTCACCAAGTAACAGTTGTTCCTGGACCAACATTTCTTCCTAGTATGGGCTGGGGAAACCCCGCCCCCGAACTCATTTGATTGGTCGCCGCAATTGCTTCTTCCTTAAAACGCGTGGCAAGGGAAAAAAATGGGTTAAGATTAGGGTTAGGGTGTGAAAAAAGTGCAGCTGTGTCGACGAGCTCGGTCCTATGGCTTAATGGATAAGGTGCGCGGCTTCCAGTCTGAGAACTCGGCAGTCAAACCACACACATTTTTATAAAACATTAGGGTTAGACATTAGGTTTAGGCAAGTACAACAATGTGGTTAGGGTTAGGGTTTGGGTCTGGCTGTCGTTAGATAAGAAAACCCGAACACTAATCTTAACCACATCTTTTTTTACTTGCCACACGTTTTCAGGAAGAAGCAATTGCGGCGACCAATCATACGAGTTCAGGGCGGGATTTTCCCGGCCCATACTAGGAAGAAATGTTGGTCCAGGAACAACTGTTACTTGGTGAAATCAGTTTGTGCTAGTTACTACTAGCTATGGCAAATATCCAAATATCTAAAATAATGGTTCTCAAGTGGGGTGTGGGGACCACCAGGGGTCCATGAGGAGGTTCCAGAGGGTCACACACCCCAGCAAACTGATGAAATGTTAAACTTCGCCATTATTTAATTTACACAATTAGGGAAGAATGACTGTTTTGATCATTTCACTTTTATCGCTCCACCTGCAAATCAGTCTGGATAAAATCATATCCGAGTCTGACAAGACAAATATTCTCAGATTTGGGTCCAATTAAATGTGGGTCCGTGGCTCTAAGGTGGACTAAATGAGGATCACTGATCTAAAACTAAAGGCCTTAAAGAGTAAAGTGAACGGAAAAGTCACCATACTTTTACACTATATCAATTTGTGATGTTCACTGCATTCCAGGAGTTATTTTGTGATAAAGTGTTGTAGGCCTAATTCACTTTTTCAGTCTCGTCCATTTCCACTGAAGTCAGAGATTGACTACATTTCCCAGAATGACTTGCGACAACCCCCAGAGAGAACCGTTGCATTCAATCAAAACATGGCTGTATGGGCTTACAGCTAGCTAGCCAAGTAGTGAGGGCATGAGGGTGTGTCTGTGATCTTAGCAGTTCGCCCCTTACTCAGAACACAACATGTAGCTGTACTGCATTCTGGTCTGTGGAGGCTGCTGTCTGTGGATTAATTGGTCTGTCTCCTCTTCTACGATGGATTTCTCTCTGTATGGTTGTTGAACCTCGGGGCAAAATGGCGGCTCTAGAAAGAAGCCCTCGCTCTTTGCCTGAGAGACTTGACACCAAAACCTGACATGTACTGCTGATGCTTAAGATCACTGGAAAATGATCTGATCAAACAAAACTCCATGTTTCTACACTGGACATATCTCTCTACATGTGATCATCACGTTGTCTACATGAGGCCAGTTATCAATAGGAATTAGAAAAACACATCACCAGACAAAAGTGTTTTAAGGTGGATTATAAACAGAAACAAAGGCAAAGAACATGCTCTTCTAGCCTATAGCTGAACACAACATAAAACATGCATTTGGTGGACGCATTCATCACCTCATGACAGTAGCAAGACGGCACACATCTCTATCTTGAATGGCACGTAACCCCCGGCAGTGTCAGTGCCTTGCTCCACCTATTGGTTTAGACAGGGAATAGAATATGCGTTATAATGTGTGTAATACGTCTGTCTGTCAGTCTGTCTGTCTGTCTGTCTGTCTGTCTGTCTCAATCAGTTAGTGAGAGTATGATGTGTCTGTCTGTCTGTCTGTCTGTCTGTCTCTCTCTCTCCGTCAGGTAGGTGGTGAGATTATAGTCTCGCTGGCCAGCCTCCCCTCCCTTCCGTGAGAGGAATCTGGCAACGCTGGTCACCATTCTGGAACTGCGATGGGCGGCGTTTACAATCCAACTTGCCATTTTCAGCCTGTAGCAACGAGCTAGTGTGTAGGTTTCTGCCGTTAGCTTGCTAGCTAGTTAGCGTTGTTGTTTTCACTAAGGCAGCAGCGGGCTATTTATAGCGACACACGGGGAGGAGGGAGCGGAAGCCGCTCTGATTGACATGGTCGGAGCCAATGACAGAGCTTCTTAAGCGGGGAGCGGAAATCCTGCGGCGACTGAAATGGTCGCCTCCAATGGGAGAGCAGCTGTAGAGCAGGGGAGGGCTTATTGCCAGCAGCCTGTTTCTGTGCAGCCAGACTCCTCTCACGGAAGGGAGGGGAGGCTGGCCAGCGAGACTATTGAGATTATGACTGTGTCTGTCTGTCTCTCTCCGTCAGTCTGCCTGTCTGTCTCTCTCCGTCAGTCTGCCTGTCTGTCTCTTTCCATCACGTTGTTAGTGAGATTATGACCGTCTGTCTCTGTCAGTCTGCCTGTCTGTCTCTCTCCGTCAGTCTGCCTGTCTCTCTCTGCCAGTCTGCCTGTCTGTCTCTCTCTGCCAGTCTGCCTGTCTGTCTCTCTCTGCCAGTCTGCCTGTCTGTCTCTCCCCCCGTCAGTCTGCCTGTTTGTCTCTCTCCATCAGTCTGCCTGTCTCTCTCTGCCAGTCTGCCTGTCTGTCTCTCTCTGCCAGTCTGCCTGTCTGTCTCTCTCTGCCAGTCTGCCTGTCTGTCTCTCTCTGCCAGTCTGCCTGTCTGTCTCTCTCTGCCAGTCTGCCTGTCTGTCTCTCTCTGCCAGTCTGCCCGTCTGTCTCTCTCCGTCAGTCTGCCTGTCTGTCGTTCTCCGTCAGCTTGTTAGTGAGATTATGACAGTCAGAACACTTGATCCAGCAAGGTGTGGTGCAGTGGAGTGGTGGATAGTGTTTCCTATTCATCCCAGTGTCCTATGGCCTAGTTAATGAGCGACGCCAGGACTCCTCTCCACGGTCCATCTCAACGTTGAACACAACTACATCTAAACGCCTGGGAGACCTGCAGCATACGCGTCTGTTCTGTTCTATAAAGACTAAACCTGTTGTCCAGAGCTTTTGTCTGGCTTCTTCTGTGTGTGTGGTTTCATTTCCTTCATCCTACTCAGCTGACACCAAACAGGGCTCTGACTTCTCAGGTTGTTTGTTTCAGTTTCAGTTTTTGGACACCTAACACATTCATGTCTAAAAAGGCAGGGTCGCCACACTTTTGTAATGATACATTTCAAAATCACGAGGCAATAATTCACAGAGATGTTCACATATAGCAGTCTAGTAAGTCCTCTAATGCAAATGTGTTTCCAGTCGTGTTTGTTTACCCATCAGAATGAATCATTAACACACTTAAGATAAACTCAAAGCAAGCTTGAAATCCTCAGCATGACTTAAGTGCTAAGGTGAGCAGCAATGACTCAGAGCAGCAGAGAGTGATACTGTAGACGGGAAGAAAGTCTATCAAGCTTGGCCTGGCAGCAATTTTGAGATGACGGACATGAGACTGAAACTCAGTTTCCGGTAGGCTAAATTCAAGCACTTTTAAGGAACTCTTTATAAATCCAAGCACTTTCGAGCACTCTTTTTGGGGGGGTAATTCAAGCACTTTGCAGAGCTGTGGCAGCAACCCTGAAAGGAGACCACACAGCTCTCAAGTATCTCCAAAGTGAAAAGACCCCCGTCGTGTCCACTCTGAATTCAATGGTCCAGTAATCTGTGTGTGGTCTGAGATTAGACCCGATATGATGTCTGTCTCGGTGCCAACTAGTGCCATGGCTGTAGGCTGTAATAAGACTAGTGCCATGGCTGTAATAAGACTCGTGACTAGTGCCATGGCTGTAATAAGACTAGTGCCATGGCTGTAATAAGACTAGTGCCATGGCTGTAGGCTGTAATAAGACTAGTGCCATGGCTGTAATAAGACTAGTGCCATGGCTGTAGGCTGTAATAAGACTCGTGACTAGTGCCATGGCTGTAATAAGACTAGTGCCATGGCTGTAATAAGACTAGTGCCATGGCTGTAGGCTGTAATAAGACTAGTGCCATGGCTGTAATAAGACTAGTGCCATGGCTGTAGGCTGTAATAAGACTAGTGCCATGGCTGTAGGCTGTAATAAGACTAGTGCCATGGCTGTAGGCTGTAATAAGACTAGTGCCATGGCTGTAATAAGACTAGTGCCATGGCTGTAGGCTGTAATAAGACTAGTGCCATGGCTGTAGGCTGTAATAAGACTAGTGCCATGGCTGTAGGCTGTAATAAGACTTGGCTAAGGAAGTGCAAGTCATTACACACACATCATTTACCTGATAGCAAACGCAAGTCATTACACACACATCATTTACCTGATAGCAAACGTTTTCTGTTGCAAACACTGGCCGGGACAGAGGAAGCACCTGCCCTGCCATGTCTTAAAGGCAAATAAAACAGGTTTTTTTCACATCTCACTTTAAAACAAACGATAATAAAAAGGTCCGAGTAGAAGTCATAGTCGCAAGTGCAGCGGCACAATTTATCGTGTGTTCTCAATTCTCAATTCATTAATAGTCATAGAAATCTGAGCTGTTGTAACATTTCATTTTGTGTCGTTTCAAAGCTCTGTTGTAGCTGAATTAGTCAGAAATGCTAATATCAAATTCCAAAGGGGCAGCAAATTAATTTAGTTCCCAAATCCCTGAGATGAACAATCATGATGAACAATATTATATCAAGCAAAATTTATTCGTTTTAGTTTTTTTTTGGTGCCATTATTGTGCAGCCCCTAGTCACAAGACCTTCAAACAGACAGATGCAGGGTTTAGGCTTACAGCTTGCACTTTCCCAAAAGCAAAAAGAGAAAAGTCCAAGCTGTCACCAGACATGTTGAGTTGCTGGCACAGAGACAACAGCTGTCACGCTGAAGAGCAATCTGGGCCATCTCCAAAATGACTATAGCTCCATCCAGCACAGCCCAACAGCCATCTGAGGCCCGATAGACCAACTGTGAAAATAAACACGCACACCCCAGCTCCAGTGGGGAAGAGGGCGATTACTGCACCGGGGGCCACACACAGACACGCGCACACACACACACAGACGCGCGCGCGCACACACACACACACACACACACACAGACGCACACACACACACACACACAGACCACCACCCACTGCTGCCTGTGACATCAGTAAAGCCAGCAAAAAAAACAAGACAACTGTTACTGTCAACCTTTGCGCCCACATGGCCGGCAAAATGGAGCAGATGTATGTGTGTGTGTGTGTGTGTGTGTGTGTGTATGTGTGTGTGTGTGTGTATACAAGTCTAAATAGGGTGTGGTTGAATCAGCAGGCCTCTGTGGTTCAGAGCCATACGCTCTGTGTCCATATCCAAACAGAGGAGGCAGGACAGGAAGTGTCCTGATGAGTGGAGATGGATGGACACAGATAGCCTCATCAGGCCTCCAGCCAGCCGGCCTGCTTATTCTCTACACTTTATTCTCACAGTCTGTCTGTCTGTCTGGGAGATGATGCGAAACAAGCCTGGAGCAATGTGTATACTATCACTGTGTGTCTGCGGTGCTCAAAAACACATTTAGCGACTTCATAATGTAAAACAGCATTTTATCTCCTGTGCTGCTAGCACTATACTATTCCTGACCTGGAACTTGTAGCCTCATGCAGGCCTACCTGTGGTGCTCAATTTGACTGTCTTTCTGGTATTTCATCTCCAATGCTATCACTGTAATCTATTATTATAGACGTACAGTTACTTTTCACAAGGGGAGTCCCTAATGAACCACCAAGGTTTGACATTCCTCTATCAAACAGAAGCTGTGAACCCAGCAAGTATAACAAGTCTTCAACAACATACACAATGTAACCTGGGGCTGCGTCTAACGCCTCCAACATATATAGGCTACTGTGCTGTTCGCATTTGAATGTGAACGGTGGCACAAAAAGGACACAATTCAGCCCTACTTTAGACTGTGGTAACGAGGCTCCAGAGGCGAGCTGCCTGCATCAATCAATAATTCAACCATTTCCACATCTACTGAAGACTATTTACTTACTGTGTCAACCACGAGGATATACAGAGTTTATGCGACCTACAACAGGAGGAAAGGAGGGTGTTTTCTGGCAGGACAATGGCGAGACTCCCAGGCCCCACTGTCTGTCTGTGTGTCTGTCTGTCGCGTCCTGGTGCTGCTAAATGATCCGGACGATCCTCTCCTTTCTCCCCTGGCGTTGCGTTCCCACACGGGACGCCTGGTCTAAATGAATGGACGCTGTGCTGAATGCCCAGCAGCAGAGCAGTCTTCTTCCGACTTGAGGAAAGCCACCGCGTTTGGCCTACAATACAAAGTGGACGCGCTTGTTCCTTCCAGGCGCATCTCTGCTAGCTCACATAATATAGATCACATTGTCGCTCGCATGTTTAGATGATGGCTCCAGAGAGCTAGCTTAACGCTACGTGGCCTGAAAACAACAATGGGGCCTGTGAGGGTCCTAAACTTCCCTGCGGTTTCAAACGCGACCGTCGCGTCTTCTTCTTCCCGACTATTGTTTGGGGGGAAACATGAGACCCCCGGCGCCCCCGAAGCCCCCTTTCGCTTTCTCGCGGCGTTATAACGGCGCGCACACATCCACACGGCGCCTATTGGCGTTTCAAAACAATTTACACATCGGGGAAAAAATACTACTTACTTATTCCAGATTGTCCATTCAGGTATTTTCTCACTTTCCACTTCTTCCCACTCCTCCCAGCCCGTAGCGCCGAGCAGCGCGCCCCGCCTCCGCTCCAGTTTGGCCCCTCCTCTGTTTTCCCTGGAGAGACTTCAAGGCCTGCTGGGAGCCGGGCTGTGCTTCAGCCAAACACATCTATTATTACTACGATACGTTACTACACTATACACTAGTAAATATGACTGTGCAGTATCGTGACAGCCAGGAGTAATAGTGGTAGTACTCAAATATATTTTGAAGAAACGTCAAGAATCAAGTGTTTCAGTGCCTCAAATCAGTAGGTTTTTAGAGCCATTATTATGGTTCTATAAGCCGCGGTTATCAAAGTGGGCCCCCCAGGGGTCCTGCTTGAGAGGGTTCCAGGGGGTCCCCAGCAAAAAAGGTACTCATTTATTTTCACTATATTTCCAACCATAACACAATGACACAATGTATGACTATTTTGGTCATGGGCTTCATGAAGTGTGACGACCCTCCCACTCTCCTGGTATGGCCCCGTCCTGCAGGAGCCTGGTGTTGGGGTCCTTTAGGCTGATTGGGTGCACCTAGGCCCTGTGCACTCATTGGGCTTAAGACCTTAGAGACGGTTCAGTCTCTCTCCCTCCTCACCGATGCACCTTTTGTTCCGTTAAGTTTGTTTTATAGTTTGTGTTGTCGTTATTTTCCCTTAGTTTTAGTTAAATCAATTATTGTTTTAACTTTTACTTTGGTTTATGACTCCCCTCATGTTCTTCCACTTCCCAGCAGGGAAACAGTGCCCTCTCTGCTGTGGTTACAGGTGGAAATCACAAATAGCTTCCGTTTCAGGATCTGCAGATACTCCTATGCAAGTCAACAGCTCTCTAGACCCAAACGTCAAATAAATTCTCAATAGGCTGTTGACATTAGTTTTCAGTCGAGTCCATTTTTGCATTGAACTCAAATCACTATAAAAGGAAAAACTGGAAAAGAAGCCATGTTTATTCTTCTTTATCAAGGCATCACGCAATTATTCCCCAGTTGGTCATTGGTTCCGGTCATTAAACAAATATCCATCATCACATTAAAACCTCTTGCATGGTGTCATCAAAACATTTCAAAAGTATCTGTATCATTAAAAGAAACACTGTGAAAAGTTACTAACCAAAAGAGCGTAAGTCAGGGTTTAAACACATTTTCCGTTTCAAAACACCCAAAACGTTCTAAACAAAAAATTAATTTCCTGAAAGGATTTGAAGATTTTGGCTGCTCGTGGCTAGTGTCTGTCAACTAGGCCAGATCAGATCCCTATAGAGGACACAAATATCACAATATGTGAAATTACAGTGAGTCTACAACTACATAAACGTGTAGTTATGTGTACTGGGACTGTACAATGATACTTTTCATCAATTTCCACACTTTGTAAAACCTTCTAACTTTTTAAGGGCCTACACCTTATTTCCAGATTTTGCCAAACCTTCATTTTTAATTTGACCATTCATTCATCAGCTCAACCCAAATTCCCAACAAAGTGGTTCCTTTTGATTAGAAATGACTGATAAGTTAACTACAGATGGAGAAAAGACAGCTATTGCACATACCATCACAATCTCTCACAAAGCTCTCTCTCTCTCTCTCACACACACACACACACACACAAACAATGGTCAAATGATTTAGTGCCTATCCCATGGTACAGTGAACGAAACATTCTTTGACAATAAAAAGGAAAACAAAACTAAATCAAAAACAGAAATATGAACATCATTTACACTGGAGCCAGACCAGTGATTTCTGACCCTGATGAGTCCAGATCCATCCAGGCCGATCCAGTCCTTGTGTCCCGCCTCACCTGAGTGAGTCCATCACCGCCGAGTCGTCGTCATAGTCGTCGATAAGCTGCTCTGCTGCGTCGAAGCTGTCTGTGTACCTGTTTGTGTGTTTATTAGAAAAGGCCCTGTGTTTTGGTTGGTTGGGAGAGTAGTAGTTGTAGTAGTAGCAGTAGTAGTGGTGGTGGTGGTGGGTTTGCAGCCCCTCTGAAGGCGCGTTGGTCAGTAGGTGGCGTTGGCGGGCTCCCGTGCCGAGCTGAACAGTATGTCGGCCTTGGAGTTGATGATGTACGTCAGCAGCAGGGAGGATAGCAGGATGGCCACACCCACGCCCAGAGTCAGCATCTAGGAGGGGAACAGGAAGTGACACGCTTAAAGCCCGCTCCAGCCAGTTCAATGGCTGTTTAACAGTAATGTTCCTTCTAAAACACTCTGTGAGCGCCCCCTATAGAGCTCAACATGACCATCCACTTTTTCCTCAGCTCCCGTGATGGAAAATAATTCCCCATTCATTTTCTCCATAGACATTTAGAAAGATCCTTATATAACCAGTTTTAAGGCTGGAACCAAGCTAACCAGCCACCTACTAAATCATGAGTGACCATAAAACATGTCACTCTGAGCAAAAAACAGCATTTTTATTTTTGCTCCACGTGAAATGTTATGGCAAGATTGGCTTAGTCTGCAGATAAATCACAATGACAAAATCCATACTAATTTAGACTCAGGTGTGAATAAACTACAGGTTAAGAACTTTTTTTTTTTAAATACAAAAATGTGAAATTATTCGCAAGTTATCGGACAGGAGAAGCAGATACTGTCCGGTAAAATAAAGCTTAGGTCAAATGGAGAAGAAAAACAAAGCAAACAAAAACACCAATCAATCAGTGTAAGTCTATTCTGTCAGTGTGTCACAGATCAGCAGAGGGCGGGGCTCACCTCCAGGTCGTGACTGGCCACCAGGAAGATGCGAGCTCTGATGAACTTCCAGCGTGACTCCGTCCAGGTGGAGTAGTCTTTGGAGCTGTACTGATGCAGGTTCAGCTCGTGGTCGAGGACCGGGGACACGGCTTTGGAGAGGCGCACCGAGGAGCGCACGCAGAAGCCCTCGCGCTGTGTGCTGTTGGGAGCAGGCAGCGAGCCCTGCACCCACAGGTAGGAGAACATCTGCAGGAGACAGGGGAGGAAGAGGGGGAGACACTTTTTAGGATTACAACTTCTTTAAGAAGGACAATACGTGAGATTTTCACTGCTCCGTAGCACAATGTGACCGTAATATACAGTATCTGCAGCGGGTTGATAGGGTTGTGGATCAATACCAGTCACTCAACCATTACTGTGCTTTGCTTTCACTCACTTCCTGGAACAAAAAACTGCCCGCCCATTGGCATTTCAAGACACTCCCTCCAGTGTCACATCCAGCTATTTACATTTTGAATACAGGTTTGTTTGTACTACATTCAAACAGAAATGGAAGGAAATCGCACTTGACAGGTGCAATAATTGAAACACGCTTTCCCCCCGCCCAGCCGCCATTCACCATGAGGAAAACTAGCAAGGAAAAGAAGAGTGGAGTTAGAAAAGAAAGTCATTTCAGTGAGCACAATATTAACTCATTGAGTGCCAGCCACTTTTGGAGAACGGACGCTCCCAGTGCCAGAGTTTCAGAGCTTTTTTCAGTGATTTCTCGAGGCCCACAGAATATTGTGTGATATTACTATGTAAACAATGAACACGCAAAAAGAACGATGAGACTCTTTTCTATCATCAGCAAAAACAGGTTTATTGATATCATTTTCCGTTCTTTAGTTATCAGCCGGAGAAGATAGCTTGATAAAAAAAGAGCAGTTTTTTTTCTAGAAGCTGAGATAATGGCCCTTTTGTGAAATTAAACATTTCAAACACATCACTGACTCTGAAGCTAATTTTCTGATGTAGTCACACCTCAAAAATAATTTCCTTCAATAAAACAGTGAAGGCCAGGGAATTTTGTTTGGCAGAATAATATTTTTAGCTGCAACCAGCAGCGCTGGCCCCTGCGTGCGCTGCTGGTTGCAGCTTCTTTGCTTTCTTGATTTGCTGCTGGTGGGCATCGGATATTCTGGCTTGCGTTTGCCAACCCTGTCCTGCTGCCTGGGCCTGTCTGGGTCAGTGTTGTGTGCTGCTCTGCGTGCCCCCCCCCCCCCCCCCCCCGCCCCGCCTCAACTGCACACTCCTCCTGTATGGGAGGTGGCTCTCTGCTGAATTTGCTCTGCACTGTGAAGGGTGCGCGACATCCAGCTTTTTTACAGCCTTCCGCGTGTGCTTGTCACCGGCTCCTATGCTTCCAGTTGAGAATAATAACTCCACGGCTGATCATGCGTATGGGCTGTCGCAGCGGACATGGAGGAGCTCAATTGTGGGAGCAGATTGGCTGCTGCTGCTGTGGGCACATCTAACGTTAAAACGCTTCATGCATATCGATGCATACGGATGCGATGCGATTTCCGTTTCCCCAACGACTTATTCTCTGTTTTTCTCTGCCTTTCTGTTAACCTGGAGAGCACTGTCGCCACCTAAGGGTTCTGTAAAATAGGTTATAGACCTCCAATAGCTACAATAGTTGTACAGGAAATGCGGAAGGCTTTGATCGACGTCCCGTCAAAAAACGCATTGGACGTCGAAAGACGTCCGTGGCACTCTACGTCACTATTTAATTGGACGTCGAAAGACGTCCATGGCACTCAATGAGTTAAGAAGAAAAAATGAAATGGGTTGAAAATGGAAACATAAAAAAACTAGAAGGGCACTCGGAGAGCGCAGACCTCTGCCAAGGCCCGCTATTATTGCTTGTTCGTGCTATTATTGCTTGTTCGTGCTATTATTGCTTGTTCATGCTATTATTGCTTGTTCGTGCTATTATTGCTTGTTCGTGCTATTATTGCTTGTTCGTGCTATTATTGCGTGAGTCGGATCCACTCCAAAATGTAATGGCTTCTTCCGTGGCCCATGCTACATACACCCTTCCACCAAGTTTGAGGAAAATCGGGCCAGTAGTTTGCTGGTAATCCTGCTGACAAACAAACGACACCCGAAAACAGAACGTCGTTGGCGGAGGTATTAAGCCATGGAAAAGGAGGGAATGTAGAAACAAAGGGCAGACTGCACCGTCTTACATCTGTGCTTTCTTTGTCGTCGTCATCCATCTTCTGAAGGAGGCAGTTGGGCTGGGTGGTGTTGAAGGCGGTGCCGGTCAGGTTAGCCAGCAGGTACTGGACCAGGCGCGTGGAGGTCCGGGCATGGCTGGCCGACAGAGCCACGCCAACGTAGTACTCTGGTGGATCCTTCGCTGAGGGGACAACGGAGCAGGGCGGACAAAACATCATGTTTGCGTCTGGAGACAGTGTAGCGCTCAAAAACACGCAGGCAAATACGATTTACCCCCCCCCCCCGCGGCTCTGGCAGCAGGCCAGGCCAGGGGCAGGAGATGCCCCTGTCAGGACACTCACTCACTGAGGCAGTCAGTCAGTCAGTCACTCACTCATGGACGTTTAGTGAAGGGGTGGAGCTAGGGAATAGGTAGGTCTAGTGTCCTCTAGAGAGAGAGTGGTGTCAGCGGAGACTCATTAGCCAATGAACAGCCAAGAATGGGTCTCGCGCTACTTTTCCATGCTAAAATAAAGCTGATAATGTACAATTTGATAAAAAAAAAAAAAAAAAAAAAACTTTCAAAGTACAACACAAACTGTCCATTTTGCTGCAACGCGACAGTGCTGCTTAATCCAGGACCTGGAACTCTTGAGAGTAAAAAAAACTGGTCCATTGGAGTGAATGGAGATGTCGCAACTCTTCTTACACGGCTCTGGGTAGGTCGTAGACTGAGAGTCAGGGTTTGAAGGGTGGGTATGGGGAGTGGCTAGGGGAATGTGGGTGGCGGGAGGGGGGCATGGTCAGGAAAGGGGGGCGGGGCTAGGGAAAAGAGGCCATAGCTAGATAGGAAGGATGTAGTGAGTCGGGGATTGAGGGGTGGGTAGGTTAGTGGTTGAAGGGATGTGGGTGGTTAGGGGGTAGAGTTAGCGGTAGGACCATTTTCCATGTTGGAAACGATTAGCCGTGTTGTTGAGGTAGCCCCAAAACATTGCCTAAAGTGCCATAAGGCTGAATGGCCACACCAGTGCACTGTGGGCTTCAAGGTATTTGCGCTTGTTTTCTAGTGTCTCCTCGACTCGGTCTCCCTCTCAGCTTGTATACTGCCTCAATAATGGAAAACTAAATATCTCATCAAAATGGTATTAGTGGCATCTGAAACATCCCCAAAGACACTAAGAAACTAATGAACGGTACATCCCAACTCACTCAGAAGGCTCTTGAGTTCTGGGGGTATTACTGCCTGGAACCAGGAGTTATTTGACCGTACAAGGAAGCCATACAGCATCTGGGTCACCTGAGCGGGAGACAAGCAGACAGACATGGTCACTTCTGCAACACACACACACACACACACACACACACACACACACACACACACACGTAAGTCAATAAGAGACTTACAAAGAAAAGGCAAAAGAAAGCTGTTCTCGTCTGAAAGAGGTTATAACGCTACAGAGAAGAGCTAGAGATAAAAACAAAGCTCAAAAGAACACGTGTAAGTAAGACAGCTATATCTTGAACAGATATTTGATTGGTTCCCAGGGCCCCAGTCTTACTATTTGAGGGTCTGCATTGATTGAGTTGAGCACTTGGTCGTCTGCTCCACCTGCCTGCTTGTAGAGAGCGCGGGCCGTCATGGTGGCCACCTCAGTCAGAGCCTGACACACACACACACACACACACACACACACACACCCACACACACACACATAGAGGAAAAACAACAAGACTGAGTTACAGCGTTCCCACACCTTGTTCTTAAACATCCAATCTTCGCACTTTCTCGAGGCAGGTGGCACGTGAAACAAGGACGCACATTCAGATGGCAGGAGACACACGTGTCGACAGTGGAACATAGCCTCTTTGCTAATGTTAATTTAAAAACGAAAAGAAAAATAAATTCAAGTACTTTCAATTACCAACGTCTAGTCATGTCTAATTTCAAAATCATTCAAGGCCTTGGTTTTTTCTTTCTCAAATTCATAAACGTTCAAGGATTTCAAGGACCCATGGCATGGGAACCCTGCAGTTATCGTCGCCACCAAGAAACTCGACTCTGTGCTCAACAACAATAGTGTTTAACTCATTGAGTGCCATGGACGAACATGTTCGTCAATTGGTTTAGTAACGTAGAGTGCCAAGGACGAACATGTTCGTCAATTGCGTTTTTTGACGGTGGGACGTTGATCAAAGCCTTCTGTATCTCCTGTACAAATATTGTAGCTATTGGGTGTGTATAACCTATTTTACGGACTCATTAGGTGGCGACAGTGCTCTCCAGATTACAGAAAGGTCCCGCAAACTGCAGCAAAAAGCCGTGATCAAAGAGAAGCCGATGCATGCTGCAGCCAGAGCCATATAGATTGCTCTGTCTGCAGCTGACGTCGGGCTGCGAACATCAGTCAATCCGCGCACACAACTGAGCTCCTCTGCCTCTGTCTGTCTGTCTGCATATAGTTTCTCCACATGATTATCCGCCAGAAAGGCAGCACCCGATGCCGAAGGGCCAAACCTATCCCTGCAGTCCCGTTTGGCATTTCCTTGTCGCGCTGGGAGACGGCCGGGAGCTGCCCGGCGCAAAAACGGAGGCTCCGAAAATAGACTGGGTGCGTGTGGGGAGGAGTTTGCAGCTGAGGCGGGGAGAGGGGGGTGGGGCACGCAGGCTCCACAGAACTACACCACGTCACTACATCAGAAAATATTAGCTAGCGTCAGTGAATGTGCTTGAAATGCTGCATTTCACAAAAGGCTGAATATCTCAGCTTATAATTTGAAAACTGTCTTTTTGCTCAAAACAGCCTATCTTCTCCGGCTCATAACTAAAGAACGGAAAATGGGATCAATAAACTTTTTTTTGCAGATGATAGAAGAGAGTCTCCTCGTTCTTTGTGCGTGTTCGGTGTTTACATAGTAATATCACACAATATTCTGTGGGCCTCGAGAAATCACTGAAAACGCTCTGAAACTCTGGCACTGGGAGCTTCCGTTCTCCAAAAGTGGCTGGCACTCAATGAGTTAAGAGTGTGTTTGTGATTTATGCCAACAGTGTATTACCGTAGCTGCGTCGGTGACAAACTCCAGCTGCTGCTCTTCTGTCAGGTTGCGGTCGGCTGGGTAGGTTAGGTTCAGGGATGGCGCGTTATCATACATGCTCTCATAGTACCTGCGCACAGCAGAAACATATTCAACATGGAGAAATATATGGAAGTTATAACAGATCACTGGACGCGATGAATGACTTTTTTTTTTAATCCATTAGCCATCATGGCCAGTGGACAAAGTCAGTTAATTGCCTGCTCTGCAATAAACTGGAATAGTGTTAAATGACAGCACTGGGATGAAGAAAACCAGAGTCACCTATTTTGGAAAGCAGACTGGTGATCTGTGATAACGACACCAGGGATCGGCCGAGCTCGCAGGAAGCGTTGGAAGGAAGAGGGCGGGAGCGGCTGAGAGACACCGGGCTCGACCAATGAGAAGCTTAGATTTGTGGCAGCCGACTGCAAGTTGTCTATGAGCTGCCTCACCTGAAACAGAACACATTGGAGGGGAGCGATGCTGATGGTTGGACTCCTACTCAAAACCTAAATGTTATATAAACACTGCAAAACCTTTGATCAGTAGCCTACTTTCACTCACTGTACTACATGTTGTCCTGCAACATCACCACTCTGCTCTAATAAAGGACAGAGGCTGTCGCTCCTCCCTTCATGCCTGAGGAACTTTCAATGATCTTAAATGCATTAGTTCCTTAACGGTCATATAATATTCTACATGATACAACAGATTGGACAAGAGGGCATTCCATCCGTGCTGATATTTAGTATAACATTAGTATAACAGCACGGGACACTTCACTCTGTATGTATTATCACTCCGCTTCACAGCTAATGTAACCTTGATTAGGTTGCGTTTGCACCTAGGACAGCGATGAAATAATTTGTGCTAACCTCAAAGTAGCTAACATTAGCTTAGCTAGCTTGCAGTTGGGAAAGTGCAGGCAACACGTTTACCTGTTGCTTGGCAACACTTGGTAGTGCATTCCTGAACTAAATGTTTTTCTTGCCAGAGACAAATAACAGACAAAAATCATCTGTTGTCTGAAATGGCTTATTTTTTTTTATATCATTACATGATAAATAGCATTGTTTTATACTATACAAGTGTCGTATAAAAGCAATATCACACTCAAGGTCCTGCTGTTGTTACTGGATATTGTCACGGCTGTGTTTATCGTGACGATATACCGTACAACAGCACTCCCTCTATATTATATTACTTAATCATAGTGGGTTGTATTGTTAATTATGAATTTAAGAATTCTGCAAATGGAGTGGCTAGGGTTCAATCTTAAAGTGTCCCTCTTTTAGCCCTAATTCCAGTGTTGGGAGTAGCTGGTTACTAAAGTAGTTACTGTAACTTAACTACTTCTTGCAGTAACTAGTAATCTAACTAATTACTTTTCAAATTGAGTAACTCAGTTACAGTTACTACAATGGTAACTGGGCTAGTTACTACCGGTAGTTACTTTAGGAGATGAAAATAACGGACAACTTCCTGAATCCTTCACTTCAGAGGATTATCCGGTTTCTGATCCTCAGACCTAGTCCGGGGAGAGAGCTGCAGCTGCAGCCAGAGCCCCAGAGGCTAATGACCTTGATAGGCTATAAGCCCCAGAGGCTAATGACCTTGATAGGCTATAAGCATCCCCAATAAGTGAATGTTCAATGCCACACGGTGGCACAGCAACACTAACATAATGTGTGCATTAATCAACAATCGAGGCAGACTTTTACAAGTAATGCAAAAGTTATTTTCCCTAGTAACTGATTACTTTGAAGTAACTATTAACTTTAAAGTAATTCAATTACTTTTTGAGAGAAGTAACTAGTAATTGTAACTAATTACCAATTTTCAGTAACTTGCCCAACACTGCCTAATTCTAGTTGTAGTGCAGGTTGCATTTCTAAAATATCATTCAGCATCCTTCAGCGTAATAAACACATTAATGGTACATTTTCTAACGACATCTCCTTGAGGTAAACTGGGCTAAATTATGAATGAATGAATGAATGAACAAGTACATAAATACTAACCTGAACATTGATGCTGCTGTTCCTCCTGGACACAGGGTCAGAGTGCAGCCACAGGTTCGAGTCCTTACGTAGTCCCACCTAGCGGGGGCAAAAACAACAGAACGATAACATAATATGTATGAGAGTACGGTTCACCACAAACAACGTACAAAGAGTGTCAACGTTTAGAAAATCACAGGAGTAGTAAGTCACTTTTTTGCGCTGTCATGATTAGGTAAACTCCACCCATCTGATACACACGCAGAAAATGATTGGTCCGTTTAGAATCCGTATGATTTGTACACAATATAAAAGACATACCTGCCCAATCTCCACAACCGAGTGAACATTGTCCAGGTCGATGGGAAAGCGTCCGTTCTCCATATCGTACACCATCCGCGAACTGCCGATGTAGTCGAAGGCTTCCTGTTTCAAACGGGAAGAAAATCATTCAAGCCACATTTCCACGGTATCGGCTCGTCTTGATTCGCCATTTTTGGCTTTCCACTGGGCAAGTACCGGGCTACCACCTCTGTGGCGGTTCTAACCCGGGCTGATGCACTACTGAAACGTGATGTAAAAACACTGCCGACTGGTCACAGAGAGAATTGTCTTGTGTTGCGCGCACACATATGCTAGTGGTAGCTACCAGGTTAGCATACCCCGTGTGTAACAATAGGATTTCCCAAACTCTCCTGTTATTTTCAGCAGTCAACTATTCAGAAATAGCCAATCTTCTCGCTGATGGTCTCATTTGCTCATGAAGGTCATACAGTGGCACCAGTATTTCATAACCAGTTAAAAGTTCCATGTAGGGGCTTTAATTGGACCTGTATGGATTGCTATAAAAGGGAGCCTCTGAGGCTATCTCCTTATATACACAGTTTTCACAGCATAGCGTCGCTATGACGACCAGTTGTGGGGGTGGGCACTATTTGCGGTGGAAAACCAACAGGTACTACCCAAAAGCGAGTAGAGTAGAGACGACACTATCTATGCGGTGGAAATGCGGCATAACATCACTTTCTCTAATGCACTTACATTTACTGTAATAAACAACTGTGAGAATATGCCCCAGCAGACTGACGCTTTTAGCCACGAGCACTCTGACAGATACTTGTGGGAGATGCTAGGTTGTTTCTCCTGCTGGTGCTATGATGAAATATTGAAAATCGTTTGAAGTGCAGAGCTGTCTTTTGATTAACCTGTAACACTTGGCCGACTGAGCGCTAAAACAGGCTAAGAAACAAGTAGCAGCGAGTCCATTTGATTGAAAATAAGAAAAAGAAGCCAAGCCAGCAGCACTGTCAAGAGATTCTCCGTGTACACCTAACTTACCTATCTTTACAACATTGGCTGCTGTTTTACACGTTAGATAAATCTTAGAACTTGGCATGTTTTTGCACTCCAACACTCCCAAGTGCAAGAAGTCAAAATTACTACAACTTTTACCAAAAGAGCACTGCACTTCAAACTCATTTTTAAATTTGAGTCTTATAGCAAATGCTTTTTTCTTTTGAATAAATAAATAAATAAATAAATAAAATCATAAAAAAGAGTGGTGCCAACTGAACACAGGGGCTAACATAGCATAGATTGAACAAAATCGCAATCAGTTGAACCGCCATTTAAAAATGGATGTGGGTTTGTCAATGTGAAAATGTGTCATCTGAAAGAACTGACTGACCCCTTGGAAGAAGGCGTAGAGGATGGTGCGTGGAGGGTGGGCCTCCTGGCTGATGTTACGCAGGGCGTGAGCGGCCGCCAGCAGGGTGACGAACCCTGTGACTGTACCCTCTGCTCCCGGAGCAACCTCCCAGAAGAACGACCTGCTGTCCAGCTAGGAGAGGAGAGGTGAGGGGAGAGGAGAGGAGAGGTGAGGGGATGGGAGGAGAGGAGAGGAGAGGGGAGAGGAGAGGAGAGGTCATACACAGTGGCATGGTCTACATCATGGCTCCATAAATCAAAGTGTGGAGGAATGTAGCCCATCTCGTCTTTTGCTTTAGTTGCGATGCATTACAGTTCAGCAAAACGATAAACCATTTGCACACGTTTCATAAGGAGCGATATTACACTTATGTACAACAATTACTTTTTGTAAATGCACATCTCAATATGAATTCATAATCAGGCAAAGTCCTAACCTTACCTGCTTTGATAGCACTTACACTTAGGCTTTTTCCTCATAGCTCATATTTTTAATAAGTGAACGCTGGGGAAATTATTTCTTGAAGACACAAAGCACAGGAAAACATTATGACTTATTGGACCTACCGCTCAAATTGGAAAGCTCACTTGGCTTCCAAAGTGAGTGAGGTAACTGCAGCTAGCGGCCGGGCAATTCAATGGTTTTCATGAAAGTAACAAATGTTCTACTATAGTGATTGTGAAATATTGCGTTAGGTTTCCTTCACCCCCATTGCCTTTGCTGGGGAGAGAAAAGAACAAAAAACAAACAAACAAACAAACAGAGGAAGATGTGCCGTTTCCATCCACTCACCCTGGCCGCTGCGATCACCATGCTCTCGTTCTGCTTGTGGCCCATGGCTGAGTCTGAGTTGTTGAGAGGCTTGGTAGAGGCCCAGACATTAAAGTCACCCAATGGGTCACATACCATCTCTAAAGGGCGATAGAGGACAGGATACAGACATGGATATTGGTTAGAGATAATAACAAATAAATAAATAAAACAACAACACTACAATTTCAAATTGACTACTTCGAGGGGGGGGGGGGGGGGGGGGGGGGGTCAAGGAGACTGCCTTTTTCCCACTACTTTAAATGTTTTGTGTTAAAATAAGTGTTGAATGGCTCTATATTCTGACAGTAATCACTGAAATAGAGTGTTTGGGTCAGTGACTTGAAACCCCCAACTCCCCGCTGTCCTCTATCTCTCTCCTGCAGTCCTGCAGGCAGGGCGGACGTATCTCCGCAACCGTAACTCGTAGAGACTTACGGATGTTGGATTCGGGGTGAAAAAATACATAATAGTCCTTTATAAGAATCATGATCTGACCTTCCATTTCCCAGAAAATGTCGACTTTTCTCTGATTGGATCAAAATTGACATTTTCTGGGAAACGGAAGGTCAGATCGCGATGTCTATACGAGTTACGGTTGCGGAGATACGTCCGCCCTGCATGCAGGACTACGGGAGAGAGATAGAGGACAGCGGGGGGTGGGGGGGGGGGGGTTTCAAGTCACTGACCAAACACTCTATTTCAGTGATTGCTGTCAGAATATAGAGCCATTTAGCACTTACCGGTATTTTAACACAAAAACTTTGCTGAATACATGTTTAAAACAGATCAATTCTACCATTGTGTCATTTTATCCCTGAGATTTATTGGAAAAGCCAATTATGTAGAAAGTGGAATTCACATGTACAGCATGGCAATTCATAATGCAGCGTCTTCCCTAGTGCCATAGACTGTGCATAGTGCATGCACACATTGGCTGTATTGTTCTCTTTCCTATGTACTTGCATTGCAGACATTGATAGGGATTTTTTTTTTTGCCATTGGGCACCTGTTGATAGACGTGCGTGTGTGTGTGTGTGTGTGTGCGTGCGTGCGTGCGTGTGTGTACACACCTGGGTTGATGCTGAAGTTGATGTCATTCCTCCTCATGCAGGTGGCTGTGTCCGTGACGGCGTGCATGTGGGAGAAGAGCTGCATGGCACACAGCGGGTATGCAGGAAGGCTGCCGTTCACCACGCGGTTATGCTTTGAATAGCACTGTTAGCGGAGAAACACGTAAACACACGAGTTTTCACATTCTTCTCGAGGTCAAGAAGCCACAACCCGTCACTCATTCTGGCTTCAGGGTAAAAAATTATCATCTTGATTGCAACCTAATCTCAGGAATGAAAGGAGAAACTGAGCTCTGATGTTGTCGTAATTAAGTAAGGATTTATATTACAGTAGCTAACACCAGAGGCAAGAGAGGTAATCTTCCTGGAATCCATCTAAATTTTCGAATCAGACAACTATGTTAGCGTAGCGACAAGTTAAACACAGCTGGAACTGAAAGTACAAAGCAACCACATTAAATAGGATTAACAGACATAAAGACCAGCATCTAGGTCGTCGTCTACGGCGGGCGAGCTTCGTGCGATTGCGTCATGCTCACCTCTCGGATGACTTTAATGTCGCTGTCGTTTTTCAGGGAGAAGATGGGGAAGTCAAACTCCTCGTAGGAGATACCGTTCCCGCTCGGGTTCCACACCGTCACATTACAGTGAGCCATGGTTGGATCATAACTCTCTGAATAAACACCTGAGGGGCACAGTGCAGACAGAGACAATTTGTCAGTGGCGGTAATACCAAAGAGCGCAGTGATAGAGCTTGGTAGTATTATGGCTTTTATACTTGCTGCTTTTTCAAAGTCGTGCAAATGGATACGAATTTAAAATAGTCGAAAGCAAGAGAGATCGCTATCTATCTAGCTCCCTGATTACTGCAAGAGTTAGCATAGTTACTACCTCCATTTTCCTATTGAGCACGACAAGAAGCTGTGCTTTATGCAGACAAGGAAATGGTCATGTGTGTGATGAAGATGATGAAGTCCCCTCAGCCATCCAACAACAAATTTCATGAAACAAATTTCATGTACATTCAATGTAAACTCTTATCTAACTCTGACTGTAAATTCATGTAAATCCACTGCCTATTTAACATATATTTAACTCAGTCTGTAAATCTCATGTAAATCCAACGTAAATTCATATTTATCATCCACAGAACACTTCACCACTCATGTACACATTGTATATATTGACTCGATTTGATTGCACTTGCAACCTTGCGATTGCCGTTAGTTATCTTCCTACTTCTTATCCCTGTATATTGATGTAACCGCTACGCTGCATACAGACACTAAGACAAATTCCTCGTATGTAACTTGCATACTGTGGCAATAAAAGTGATTCTGATTCTGATTTGTAATCTGTTTTGACCAGTAATTGTAGTGCCCCCTTGTGGCCAATTGGCATAAAAAAAAAAAAAAAAAAAATTTGAGTGCAGCTCAGTGTACTATTTATCCCAAGTTTCATCAGAATCTGATCACCGGTGAAGATATTGCATTTGGATGGATGAATGAACGGTCAACAGTAAAGAGACCGGTTTAAAGCCCTCCGCCCAATTATCAGCATGACTGGAATGCATCTATGACCACTTTGATTGCTTGACTGAAACTACCTGTTGTATCTATCTACCGTATATATATCTATAAATCTGGCAATGTGGACTCTGTTTCAAGAATGTTGTCTGGCCACAGCAATACCGTTTTACGTGCGATCGGGCTGAAACTTTCAGGGGGGTGTAAAGAGCAGCCGTGTGGGTGACCTGACGGAGCCGCATTTTTTAATTAGGGCAGATTAATTGCCCTAAGGCTGATTGCCTTAAGGCTGAGGCTATAGTTCAGTGATGATGTCACTGATGACATCACTTCACCTGTATTGTCATTGGGACAGGTGGTAACATGCAGACCCCCACCGACTCACCTGTATTGTCATTGGGACAGGTGGTGTGCGGAGAGAAGCCCTCAGTGGGGTTTGTCATTGGGGCCACGACAGCGACCCCCGCCACCCTGCTGGAGCCGTTCTTCAGCTGCATCATGACCTCTCTGAGGAGCAGAGGGTGGGCACGGGAACATGGAAATAAATACAAGCACATGACATGTACAGGGGGAAAATGGATCAAATACTTTTATTAGCAAAGATAGCAAATATGCTCTTCTTCAGTTCCAGAGAGGAGGGATTCACCACAATACAATGAGCACAAGAAGGCAATCACAGCACTTTAACACATTGAGTGCCAGCGACGCCATATGGCGTCAAGAGAAATTTACCGTAGAGTGCCAGCGACGCCAAATGGCGTCAATAACTCCAAATAGTTTTTTTGACGGGGGGGTGTCGATCTAAGCCTCTTACATCGCCTCTTACAATATGAGAGCTATTGAATGTGTCTAACCTATTTTACAGAACCCTTAGGTGGCGACAGCGCTCTCCAGATGAGAGAACGTGGAGTAAAACACACAGAAGAAGTCATTGGGGAAAAGGAAATCGCATCGCATCCGTCCGTATGCAGCTGCTTCATTGAAGCATAACGTTAGCTGTGCCCCTGCAGCAGCCAATCTGCTGTCACAATTGAGCACCTCCGTCCGCTGCTACAGCCCATCCGCATGTGGAGTTGTTATTATTCTCAACTGGAAGCATGGGAGCTGGTGACAAATACACGCGGCTGTAAAAAAGCTGGATGTAGCTGACTTTTCAGTGCAAAGCACACGCAGAGCAAACGCACCCACAGCAGAGCCCAGAGAGACACTCCTCCCACAACGGGGGAGAAGGAGGGGGGGGGGGGGGGGCACGCAGGACACTACAGCATACAACAGACCCAGGCAGCTGCAGCAGGCTCGATGCACAGAGAGCAAACAAGCTAGAATAGGCTATCTGATGCCCACCAGCAGTAAATCAAGACCAGCAAGAAGGTGTAGGGTCTGCGCACGCAGGGGCCAGCCGCTGCTGGTTGCAGCTAAAAAATATTATTTGGCCAAACAAAATTCCTTTGTTTTCACTCTTTTATTGAAGGAAATTATTTTTGAGGTGTCATTACATCAGAAAATATTAGCAATGAGTCAATGATGTGCTTGAAATGCTTCATTTCACAAAAGGCTGAATATCTCAGGTTTCTAGAAAAAAATGGCTGTTTTTGGTCAAATCAAGCTATCTTCTCCGGCTCATAACTAAAGAACGGAAAATGGGATCAATAAACTTTTTTTTGCAGGTGATAGAAGAGAGTCTCATCGTTATTTGTGCGTGTTCAGTGTTTACATAGTAATTATTAAAGAAATTATATGACTGTTTTAAAATGCATTGCGGCCTATGTGGCACAGTACAGCACCTTTTGCCCAAGGGCCGTGGCACTCAAAGTGTTAAATACCAATGTTGTATATATATATAAATTTGGACTATAATTGACAACTTATCATTGATTCAGCTTATATAAATGTTCCTGATGTGCTAGTAACAACCCACCAATTTGCTGACTCCAAAAAGCTTGAAACAAATGCAAATAATTATTTGTAGGCATTATTTGCCTAGGTACACAGAAAAGATCGAGTGTTTGAGGAAGTGAGATGTATTGTCATCAGAATCAGTGCAGGCACTCCCTCCACATGACACCATGGGTTATTGTACCTGGTAAAGAGCGGGGAGTCCAGTATGACCATATAAGGCGGATTGGGCCCAGTGGTCAGGACCCAATCCAGGGTTTCCTTCGACTCCAACACATGGATCACACCCACGTCACCTGATATAGAGGCTGTGAAGAGGAAGAGAATATCAGCAGCTGTGACACGGTACACTAACAGCTGCCTATCCAGTTTACTCACAACCCACAGCAGTCAAGTTTAACCATGTGTGTGTCCACCAGACATCATTACAAAAGTACTGGCAAGGTTCTGAGAGGCTCTGGGATGAAACGCTTTGGTGCAGTGCAGACAGAAGTTCTGCAGGTGGGTTTTGTAGTCCAGATGTTACCGGTTTTCAAGGGCACTACCGTACTGCTGCTAAGGTACTGCCGCAGGCAGTGGAGGTAATGGTTGGACTTTTAGCTGTGGCCAGCAGCTCTATAAGTCACTCTTGGTTGGTCGGGCCACAAAAAGTTCACCACCCTTTAGCAGCCACAGTTTTTACCCTAGGAGACTGAGATTTGGCACGGAGGTCAAGTGTGTGTGCGTTCATGCCTATCTATCTATCTATCTATCTATCTATCTATCTATCTATCTATCTATCTATCTATCTATCTATAAATTTGGCAATGTGGACTCTGTGTCTCTGTTTCAATAATTTTGTCCGGCCACAGCTATGCCGTTTTACGTGCGATCGGGCTGAAACTTTCAGGGGGTGTAAAGAGCACCCGCGTGGGTGACCTGACGGAGCCAGATTTTTTAATTAGGGCAGATTAATTGCCCTAAGACTAATTGCCCTGAGGCTATAGTTCAGTGATGATGTCATCAGATGACATCAGTGATGTCAGTCTGAGGTTCACGAGAGAGACAGAGAGAGGAGGAGAGGGGGAGAGAGAGAGAGGAGAGGGAGACACAGAGGGGGAGAGAGAGAGGGGAGACATTGCGCGCATGCCAAATAGGGCAGGCAAGGCCACGCAGCAGCCGAGCTGCACGATGGGCGAGCCCATGCAGCGGGCGTGCCTAGGAATCGAGCGCGCAAGATGCCTAGTTGGCTAAAAGGGGGGTGGTGGGTAATTTCACTGTGGAGTGGATGACATCACAATGGAGTGGATGTTGTTACACTGCATTTTGGAAATTCACATATCTGGTCGCAGCTATTAGTTTAGCGAATGCGTGCTTGTTTTCTGTTTGTTTGCACCAGTAAGAGTCCAACAAGATGTCAACTGAAAGCTGAGAATCCACAGATGCCAATTTGTCTTATCAGTCTACGACCAAACCTCTCTGAACTAGCAGCCAAAGAAAGACACTTCCTGCTATGGCAGCAATAATGCCCCTGGACCGGCAACATCTGTATGACAGCACCACATAATAGACTAATGGCTTTTGACAAGCAGTCGTTTGCCTCTATAAATGCCTATTCTATCTGCACATCAAGTACCTTGATCTCATTTTCCAGAAAGTCACTTCTAACCCTGATAGTCAAAGAGCTGATAGCATAGTGTGATACCCAGAGAAGTGCTTCTTACAGTTTAAATATTTCCCGACTTGAAGTGCCTGGAGCAACCGCACAGTAAAAGGAATGTTCTGGGGAAAAAAATCTTTTTTATCTTGAGGCAATAAAATTCATTTTTCCTACAAAAGGCAACTGAAAAGTCCTGGCACTCAGAGATAGAGGGCTAGTGCACACACACACACCATATATCTATGATGTTGCAACAACTTTACAATACATCTGTGTTACTCAAGTGTCAAGTGTGTGTCACTCTTCTGTTAGTTCACTCACATTGGCAACCTATTTGATGCGTTGCATTGAGCAGCCGGACGCATGGGGCAGTTTTGTTGAGCTCCACGTAAATCTTCTGTTCGACTGAATTACAGCTGACACCTGCAAGGGAAAACAGTACTGTAACTGTATATGGACACTGGACAGCAATATCATATAGCACATTTGTGACCAAGACAGCAGCAATTTTATTTATTTATTTCTGATATAGATGTGTGGGCATTGGTTGCCCACAAAACCTAAAACGACAAGTAGCCTGCCTTATCTGTCACCATCAGTGTTGTAGGAATCGAGTCCTGGACTCGTGACTAACTTGAGCACTGATGACGCGGACTTGAGCATTCATGCAGTCGCTCTCGGAAGTTGGAGACTCGGGCTTGTTAACTGTAAAGACTTTTTTTTAATATGCCCTAATAATTTGGCATAAGCTATTGATAGCTATATTAAAATACAGTGACCTTATTTGATTTTGTGCAAGGGCAGGCACGTGTGTTCCACCTACATTAATGCTATGTTCAGTAACTCTGGACTCTGACTCAGGTAATCTGACTCCACTCAGACTCTTCTTTGATGACTCGGACTCAACTCAGAGACTCGAGATATCGTGACTCGATTACAACACTGTCACAAGTAAAAGCACTCAAGCTCATTCCTAAAATCTAGACTTGATAGTATCAAGTTGATACTACAAGACGCCATCCTTCACTGAGTTAGTTTAAATCACTTTTTATTATGTGCTATTTCTCCATGTTACTCCACTATTCTTTTGTCTCTATACAAATAGCACATATGCCTATGGCAGCAGGGTCAGGGTAGCATAGTTGGAAGGTAAACTGCCGTCCAGATGGCTCACGCCTGGTGGTTCAGAGTGTGCCTCTGCCTCACCTGTGCGTAAAGGCCTCACCTGTGCGTAAAGGCGCACACCATCATCCCTGTACCCAAGCCTTTGAGCGATGGAACGCCACATATTTCGTTTAGCATGGGACAACAATTGGAAAAGTGACACCATATAAAGCAAATATATTTCACTGGTCAAGTGTGGGCAGGCTATATTTTGGCAGAGACGCATTTGTGTGCAAGCTTCCATAAACCCCGAAATATAATTTCTATATTTTTGATTAAAGGTTAAAAACCAGCAGGGCAACATTGAAGCAGGCTATTCAACATAATAGACTGTATGCGTCATGTGAAGCAGAGGAGGAGGAAGTATCGGGGCTCCAGACGCCGGGGCCGCTCCAGGGGAATCACGAGCAGTCACGCTGATGCTGAGTTTCAGGGCAGAGTCGATAATCTCTGTGTGACTGCTGGCTAGAGGCTAATACAGAAGTCATGTAACAGACTTCACCAACAATAGATGATATTTTACATTACTAGTAAACTCTTTGCTGTCGGGAACACGTCAAGTGTCATTATGAAATGTGTAAGCCGCAATAAAACTTACAAAGACCTGAACAGAGCAGAGGGAGCAAGGCAAGCTTTAGCTAACATTAGCTAACGTAGCATTCGGCTAGCCCCTGAGCAGCTAGTTAAACACAAAGAACCCTGCCAAGGTAACCGGCTGAAGCACAAACGTATTCAGCGAATGAACAAACGTCTTGATATGAAAATTAAAGACATGTCAGAATACAACTTACCGATGAGAAAGCAACAAACGATTAAATTAATAACCCATTTGGTCGACAGCAAACCCATCTTCCTGGTTTGAAAAACAAAAAACACAGGAAGTGTTGACTCGAGAAGCGTCCGGGTTCCGCTGTTTGGTTCCGCTTCGGAAAGCACCGACCTCATCAAAATGGCAACTGAACTGTGAGCCCTTTTTTTTCAGCTGCGGCAAAGAAACTAACAGTACCGTATTTATCTTGACTTTAGGTTGAGCTAATAGACACTGTGGAGACTGGAGACTGACACCACCACCACAGAGCCTAATATCAAATTTTAACTAGACACTGATGACATCATCGTTGCTCGAGTGACATCACTGATGACATCACAACCGTGACAGACACCACCCACTATTGAACAAGCACATTAAGTATTTATAGAGATTCAGTTAAAAACAAATGTACCATAACTGTAATAAACCCAGAATAAACCATGAACCAGCTGCCTCCTTTTCAAATGACCTATTAAATGACTGCAATGCAATCCCTATTAGGGAGTGCGTCAACTATCCAGTCTCCATCACAGATGACTCCAGCCTTCAGGGGAGTTGGAATATTCATGTTTTATGACCGTGCACATTGATATGAAAGTTTTGTAGAGAAAACATTCCACTCCCACAACACCAAAAAGAGTCATGCGCACACAGAGCTATACATAAAAAATATACAATATCAAAGAATCAGACACACTGCATATCAGCTAGACAGGCATTTTATTTTTTTCATCTTACAGTTAATAGAAGTCAGAAAAGAGACAGTGAGCTTTAAAGTTCTAATGAAGATTTAGCACAGAGGTGACGGTAAACACTCACAAGAAAAAGCTTTTCGGGAAAGGTAAGAGCAGTGAACCAGATTGCTGAAAGGTTGAAAAAGGTTTAAGATGCAACATTCCCTAAATTATACCAATCACATATATCTCTCTGCTTGTTCTTTTCTTGTCAATAATTGTTTTTCCTTTCTATAGAATAAAGTGTGCATGTGTTTTTATGAAGAGGTTCTTCCCCACATCTCATCCTCTCCACTTCCTGTTAGCGGAACTGGAGGGGACTCACACGCAGACCAATCACGTCCTTGCCGATCTCCGTCACCTAGGAAACAAGATGAGATTAAAGGTTAGATAGGCAAGGTAGAAGGCAAGTAAATGTTATCCTTCTTAATTGATCATTTTGAAGTTTCTTGATGCAAACTAGTAGTGTAAATCTTAGAAAAACTATAGTTAAAAACTATAAGAAAAATGAAGCTGGGGGGTTATTTTGTGATCAAGAATTCTGAATCATTCCTTTATTATAAAGAAATAACCTTCACACTAAATGCGCCATCGTGCAACTGTGCGCCTTCGGCTCATACGACATCGCAGTTGCTCGAGTGACATCACTGATGACATCACAGTTTGAACTAAGATAGCATAGATATTATAGATGGGTCACCGCAGGCTCCGTCAATTCTAACAAATGGTAGCAGCAAGTCTCCCAAATGGCACATGGTCACCTCTCTCCTGAAGTGTTGTGAGAGGACTGTGACTGGTGACGCGGGGTTAGTGCTGACCTAGCAAGCTAACTTGAAATAAAGAGTGTGAGTTTCCAAACTCTACACATATAAACACAAAGCTCCCCCTTGTAGCCCAATACAGTTGAAACTAAGATATTCCGTTAAAAAAAATATGTTTTCTAGGCACAGATTTAGCTACTACGTGAACAAACCTCAGCTTTAGCTAATGGCTCCCTGCTAACATGAGTTCCTGTTGCCAAATCTCACAAGTGTGTTGCTGAGATAGACACAGGTCTTGCACAAGTTTCATTTTCTCCTGATCTGTCTGTCTGAAAAATGCCATTTTAGTGTCAAGAATATTCTGAAGATATGTGGCTTTGGAGAATGGGCCAAATATTTACTTTAATGAATATGGGGGGCGAAAGAATCTGTCATAATCTGAGATCACGTTGACTTTTCCCATTGACTCCAATAGACTCAGACTTCCCGAAAACCTCCTAAGTGGAAAGCCATGGGCAAAACGCATGTGCCAAAATGACAGGAACTGAGTGGAAGTTGGGCCGTCTTGCTTGAAATCCCACCGTCTTTGAAGATAGTTCACCATTTTAATTGTGTTCCTAGGCTGTAAACCTTTGTCTTTTTTTCTTTCCATTTCCTCATCATTTCATATTTCTTGTCTCTTAATTTGATTTGATTTTTATAGAGATTGACTTTAGTTGCACATGGTTGTGTTGTCGTACCTGTGTGACCCTGCAGATCTGGCCCTTGTACGTGGGACAGTAGCAGGCTGCAGACAGGGGGCACTTCTCAACCGGGCGCCCGCGGTACAGGGGAACAAAAGAGGCAGCACACAGGTCAAATGGATTGTGGGGGTCGTAGTTCAACTGGTGGGCGTCTGTTGGGGTCTTCTCGCAAGCCGCCAAAATCTTACGTGTCTGAATGGGAAGAAGATAATGAACATTATAGTAAGGTGTGATCTGGAGCCCAGTGGCACAACAGTAGTAACGTCCCTTTAGATATGAATGAGAGTTTTATGTACAAATCATTTCCTGTGAATGAAGCCATCAACAGAAAACACAAGACACACCAGCTCACCTGCTGTGCAACTTCTGGCTTTGGCCCCAGCTCCAGCAGGCGCCGTGCAAAGCCGGCTGCTGTCTTGAAGTTTCGCAGTTTGAAGAAGAGGTTGAGCGCCGTGCGCAGCACCAGCACCATGTGCACCGGCTGCAGACTGCAGTGGGTGAAGTAAGCTGCCATCTGCGGGGAACACACAGATATACACCCATAAGAAGATGATACCTACAGTACTAGAGTGTCAAATGAGTCCCTGACATATATATGCTGGTAGATCGGTAGATAGTAAATACTGTCGGTCAAATTCAATTAAAATGTATAATCCTTGAGGGGAAATTATTGTGGCATCCGGGGGCATAAAAGACACACGATGCATACATTAGTTTTGTTTCTCCATCTCTAAATTTAGCCATTGATGTTTGATATTTCCATTTGAAGCTTGTCAATTGTTTTTAAATCTTACTACCGGTACTTACTTTCCTGCCTAGCCAGCAGAAGAAAGTGTCAACGGAAAATGATTTGATAATGACAAATCAGAAATTCAAGGCTCATTTATCCATAGATTTAATTAAAGTCATGTGACCGAGCCAGAGACGCTTACCTCACACAGCCTCTTCTGCTGTTCCAAAGTGTCTTTAGGCAACTTTTTCCTCTCCGTCTCCATGGTCAGACCCACGATGTACTCTCTACAAATTGTGATCAGCTGCTGAGCCTGCAACACACAGAGATCTCAATCATACAACTGATCCCTATGCAGTCAGACAAAAAAAAAAAAAATCCCCAAAAATAATATAAAAAAGAAAGAAAAGAAAAAGTGCCATATAGAATGCACCTGTCCACCTTCTTTCAGTCATCCAACCAAAAGAAGTAATCAAGAATTAAAAAAAAAATAGTTTTGCAGTGAGGCACACGAGGCAGCAGCAGGGGCGCCGTAGTGGGGGGGAAACCTAGGACGATTCTAGGGGCCCTTGAAGCTGACAGGGGCCCTAAAAGCTTGGACACTAGGGAATTTTTTGCAGTATTAAATTATTAACCTATTGTAATGAATATACTATTTTATTCAATGTACTAGTAAAACGAATTGCTTCTTTTTGGCCAAAAAACCCAAATCATCTTGCACACACACCCCCCTTCGATTTTCAAGAAATGGTTTCTCCCTGCCTGGCTGACAGGACAAATAGGCACGCCTCCCATCCAGGCAGCGTGGGGCAGCAGCAGAGTTGCGCACTGATCGATCAGATGAGAGGAGAGGGGAGACGACCAGCAACCAGCAACATGCCAAAAGGCAAAGCAAAGTCAGGTTTCCAAAAAAGAAAGGATAGGGAAGAGAGGAGAGAGAAAATAAAGGACAACAGTTCCTCACGCATTTTTATAGGAAGGCAGGTGAGTGCTGGACTGGTGCAGCTGCTGTCTGCCTGTCTCTGTGTGAGGCGAGGCAGATAGGCTACGCTACGTGAATCGCTCTGCCATGTTGACCTAGAGAACTGTCTAGTCCAGGGGTTGGCAACCTTTTTGATATGAAGTGCCATTTTCAATTTTGCTTGTCAATCAGTGTGCCACACCAAGATTAATGACTCGCACATCAAAATGTAACGTTATTCCTTCCAAAATCAGGACATTGAAGTAAAGCACTATACAATATACACAGCACGGTCCTTCTCTGTCTTGCTCGCTGGCATTTTTCATCTGCTTTCTTCTGCCCAGAGCCATGTATATAAGATATTTACGGTAGTGACCCACTCTCTGCCTCTGATTGGTTGCCTTCTATGGCAGCAGCAGAGCAATAGAGTGGCATTTTACTGCTCTGCTGCAACCAATCAGAGGCAGAGAGTGGGTCACTACCGTAAATATCCTAAGTAACATGCCGCGCAATTGCAAATGGCTGTGAAGTAGGTAATTTGACAGCGCACTTCAACATTTCTACAAAAAAAATCAAAATTGCGCACTTATAGCTGCTGTGCGCTGCCGTGCCAGTGGTTAACCCTTCGCGTGCCAGACGTGGCACCCGTGCCATAGGTTGCTGACCCCTGGTCTAGTCTGTCCGGCGCCATCTGAACATTTATTCAACTTTTCTTAACTACTGGAAATTACCCTGTTAGACCTTAGGTGAAATATGCTTACTTCACAGAGTGTTTACATTTCCCTCCTGTCTAGCGAACATTTAATCAATGCAAACAATTGTTTGCAAGCCGTTCATATAAATCAGTTGTCCCTCCCTGGCTCTTGCTGCCTAACAACAGATGCAGAATCAGACACAGCCCCTCCCCCACCGGCACCTTCCAACGAACCAGTCCTAACTGATGAAGGAGGTGAGACACACACAGCAGCATTGTGTTGAATGACATGGTAGTTGGCACAATTGCAGTGGGTCTGTGGGGATTTATTTGTAATACTAATACTACTAATAATAATAATAATAATAGTAATAATAATAATAAAAAAATAAGAAGGATCAACACAATTTATTTGTCCACATGTACACTGTATTCAGAGCAGAGAGAGAGTATGATGATTCAACAGGGATGGTGGTGAGATGAAGGTGAGTGAGAAAAGGAGCAAATATTGATGGTTAAGACTGAATAATGACAACACTACATGTGTTATCCTAATATAATTTAAAATGCGATATTATCCTCTAAATCAGCTTCAAACAGCCCCAATTTTTCGGCCGGCATCAGTGGGGCCTGTACTATGTCCTGTGATGGGGCCCAAAATCCCTGGTGGCGCCCCTGGGCAGCAGACACTGAACATCTGTTTGTATAGCTAAGGGTACATGTACTTGACATTAGTTGTGCAGGTGTGTATTCCAAACTGCTAGTTCAACTGAAGAAAATTCATGTTGAAATTCAAGAGCTTCAAAAACATTTCGGCATACAACACGGACTGTGAAACGGAGTTGTTGATAATAACCAATGTGCACTCGGCGACTAGATGGACGCTCACCTCTGCGATCTCTTGCTTGTTATCCACCACCAGCAGCGGCACAGAGAGCAGGATGGCTCTGAATCTCTCCACCGCCTCCTCGAAGCGCCCGGCGGTGGTCAGCTGGTAGCACTGCTGCAGGCGGGCGATGAGGTCCGACAGGCGCAGGCCCACGGCGGGCAGCCCCTGCTTGGCCCCGCAGTCCTTCAATTGACAAAACAAATCATGAGTTGACTTGTACCATGGATGAGCAGGACCACAGGAAGCAGGACAAGAGAGACAGGTCAACAGTAGAGCTGCCGAAAATAATCGATTCAGAGATGCATCGCGATGCTTAATAGGACGATTCTGAATCGATTAACAAATATCAAAAATCGATTATTTAAAAAAAAAAAAAAATTATAATCAAATATAATAGAATGTAAGTACATGCAGTTATTTATTTTAATTATGGATCATAATACAATGCAATTCCAAATGCACTTTTATTTTAAAAGTAGCCACACAGTGAGAAAAAAGAAAGTGAGAAAAAATAAATCATGTATTGCGGAAAAAGTGATGCATCGATTTAAGATGCATCGTATAATCGAATCGAATCGAATCGTAGACTTGTATAATCGAATCGTATCGAATCGTGAGATCAGTGAAGATGCACAGCTCTAGTCAACAGTGCCTTTTCCAATACCAATACAATTGAAATGAAGTGTCAAGCACCTGATATCCACAAATAAACCTAAAATCCACATCGGCGCACACAGGAAAATGTATTGCATTTTTTGTTAAGAGATGGTAGGAAATTAAATAGTAACAGAATAATAGAAGGGTTATATAAAGTGTTTTTCATGATAGTCAAAGGCACTGAACGAGATGAAAAGACAAATATGAAATAGATAAAAAGTTAACCAATTTAAAATAATTAAATCACGACAAGTATATACCGGTATGTGTGGTGGTCTGCAAAAACCCTTCACATGGTGGGAATTTAACTTTTTCTTCTTCTTTTTTTTAACATTTCCATAAATTATAAACTCTCTCCTACATATAACTTTTGGAATGACTCTCATAAAAAGTATTTTAATCTGCTATGTCTAAAAGTAAAACATGAGAGAAATGGCTTTAAACATTCCACAACATATTTTCTACAGTGGCATTGCACCAAAACCATAGAAAGAAATAATTTCCCTTTTGTTTTATGAAAATAATTATTCACCATGATGTACTATGGAGATTAAAGTACGGCAACCAAATCACTCAAAAGGTACCTGCAAAAGATTTGGAAATATGAGGGAAAATCGACTGTATACGTATGCATGGTGCATGGTCGTACCTTCCAGTTCCTCTGCGGGTGGCTCCGCAGGCAGGGCAGGGAGGGCAGGCCCAGGTAGCAGGTTCGGCCCCTGGACAGAGTCTGCATGAACAGGGACTTGTAGGGGCCGAAGTTCACCACGCCTACCTGGTCGTGGAGCAACTGTGGAGCGGGAGAGGAGAGAGGGGGATGTCGTGTAAATCAGAGTAGTGAGTGTGTATGACTTGTGTCTTTTCAACGCGCATTAAAAATGAAAGCAGGAAATTCAGAGTCAACGTGGCGTCGGTGAACGTGGCGTCGGTGAACGTACCCTCGTGGCGGTCTCGAAGGAGCCGGCCAGGATGTGGTCCACTGGTAACTGGGAGTTGTTGCACCACATCTGGGTCGGACTCATGCCCTTGGTGGGCGGGACAAAGAAGCCATCTTCTGCTCCGCCCCCTGCACCGGCTGGTATGTCCTATTGGTTAGGAATAAAGAGAAAGGAAGTTTGACAATTCAGACCACATCCTTATACAGCAGAAAATACTTAAAATCAATACAATCAATCAGCCACAGTGGCCATTCTTAGATGCTGAATCTATGAAGTTTGGGGAAAAGACAAAGTTAACTGAAGATGGACTGGCCACCTGACTAAGCGGTAGCAGATCTTACAAGACTATCAATAACTTCAAGCCCTGCCTCACTGGTTGTGGGATTTTTAATGATGCATCTCTTCTCACCAGCTCTGGAGGAAGGTCCAGATCCTCCTCCACCTCCCAGCCTCCTCCGTCCTCCTTGGCCACTCCTCCCTCCTCTCCCAATCCATCCTGGGCATCCATGAAGCCATCTGAGAGAGGCAGAGAGAGCACACAGCAAGACGCTATTGGAGAGATCCATTGTGTCCATCTCATGACTGTATAGCACAATTTCCCCGCAAAAATGTCATCTGTCGGGTGGATATGCTTCAGAATTTAAACAATGTGTTAGCCAGTGCTTCTCAACCCTTTTAATTCATATAAATGACCCCTAATATGTCCACATTAGGGCCACTGACCCCCAATTGATGAGTTTGATTTTATTGCTATTTGCTAGAGATTATTATGTCCAGAAATATGACTGTATTATAGGTAGATATATCAGTGAAACTATGATCAAAACCTTCACTCTTCTACATTCCATAATTATGTTAACTTCTTGTCAGTGAAATATTGGCGAAGTTTTAAAATTAATTTGCTGGGGACCCCCTGGAACCCCCTCAAGGCCCCCTGGTGGTCCCCAGACCCCACGTTGAGAACCACTGTTTTAGATGGTCTGAAATTAACATTGAATGGATGGACATCATTCATTGAAATCAATACAAATTATAATTTTAATTCATAATATATATGATTATTATATAGACCAGGGGTTTTCAAAGTCTGAGACTGTGGGCCTCCCCTCATTCAAAGCTAGGGAAAAAGCTGCCCTCCCCCCTTATTTGCTTAGTTCCTGGATGCCTATACTTATTATGATTAACACATCAGACTTCACCAAATACACAAGAAAGTCTGTCTGAAGGCTTTTTTTTCTGACTCTGGGAAAGTGTGAAAAACTGTAAAAGAAAATCCCCAAAACTACTGTATCTATGAACTATTTATTTCACCAAATGTGATCTCCTTTTTATAACTAATGTAAAAACGTATGTAATATTTTTTCACTTCCATTCAATGAGGCTCCCCTGAAACTGTTTGGAGCCCCCCCTGGGGAGGCCCATCTCTCACTTTGAAAACCTCTGCTAGACTTACCGTCATCCAGCTGAAGCTCAGCATCCTCTCCCCAACCCTCGCCTCCAGGAGCCTCCATGTCCAGGTCGGCAGCCATCTGACCTGCCTTCCCTACAACACACACATCACTCTCACTCAGATTCAGAGTTTCCCAAAACAACTAGTTTCCTTCTGGACTTACATTTAAAATATGGATCAACAGTTTAAGTCATTAGGAGAGCAGTGGAATGAATCGTGTCTGTCTTGTCTCAAGGCTGAGGACTCACCCTTTGCTGCGATGGCTCCCTCAAAGAAGCCCTTGGACACGGTCAGCAGAGGCCAGTTGGTGTCCAGAGGGTTGATGGGTGGAGGAGGCTGCAGCAGCTGGGCATTGGGATCCACCTCTGGAACCTACAAGATACAAGATTAACTATTATATTATCAAATGTGTCCAAGACTCAGGATTAGGGATGTGCGATGTTAGCCAAATAACCATCACGATGGTTCCACACTGAACCATCATGATGGACGATGGCATCGTCGTTGGCTGGGGAGGGGTTACAAGTTCAATAGGGTATGTAGCACGCACCCAGCATGCGTCCAGGGGCTGGTGTTGAAACCAAAAGTAAGACTAGCGCGCACCCAGCAGAGAGAGGGAAGGGGAGGAGGGGCTGGTGTGGAAAGTTCTGGAAACATAAAGTTAGACTGACCAGAGCGGAGGCTTTTTGTATTTGCCCGTGTTGGAAACTTGCCCTTCAATCATCTTCCATAATGGCGGAGGAGACGAACCTCGTCGCAAAAAAAGGGTCCACTTCGCCTATCTGGCAGTATTTTGGATTTCACCCTGATGAGGATGGACAACCCAAAGATACTACTAAAGCCGTGCGCAGGATTCGTCGCGGGTGAGTGCTGTTGGTCTTCTTATTATTAAATCTGTAAAATTTTAATTTGAACAGTTAATTAATCACGATGGTCCGATGTAGAAGGCTCAGAGGTCGATGCCATCGTCCATCGCACCAACCCTACTCAGGATTAACCATTACAGTATATCTGGGAAACAAGAAGTTACCATGTTAACAATGCAAGAATAATGGGGATATTCCAAACATCTGTCCAGTGTTCCACATCCTGTTTCAGAGTACAGGTTATTTTCCACAAGCATTGTTTATGAGGTACAGAGAGGGTTTTCCCAACATACCGTCTCCTTCTCTGGGTCAAAGGTCTCTTTTAGTGCCTCAGCCTCTTCATCCATCCCATGAGTGGCAGCCGTCAGGTAGGCCAGAGACTCTGGATAAGACATACAACACACACACATCATGTTAGGCTGCGTACTGTTACCTGCTCGCTTTTCTCATTGTTTACAATAGACTGCAGCATGTTCCCGGCAGCACCAAGAGAATGTTTTTTAGTGCAGTATGACTTGAAATGTATTACACATAGAGCTGTCGAAAATAATCGATTCAGAGATGCATCGCGATGCTTAATAGGACGATTCTGAATCGATTAACAAATATCAAAAATCGATTATTAAAAAAAAAAAAAAAAAAAAAAAAATTTTTTAATAATCAAATAAAATAGAATGTAAGTACATGCAGTTGTTTATTTTAATTATGGATCATAATACAATGCAATTCCAAATGCACTTTTATTTTAAAAGTAGCCACACAGTGAGAAAAAAGAAAGTGAGAAAAAATAAATCATGTATTGCGGAAAAAGTGATGCCTCGATTTAAGATGCATCGTGATGCATCGAGATGCATCGGAGATGCATCGAGATGCATCGTATAATCGAATCGAATCGAATCGTTGACTTGTATAATCGAATCGTATCGAATCGTGAGATCAGTGAAGATGCACAGCTCTAATTACACATTTAGCAAAAGAGTGTACACGTGCTTTCAACCGGTTCTCAAAAGTCAAATGGCATCAGCTGGAGTCATGATCAGCACCATCAAGCATTTTACGCTAGTACTCACTAAACAAAGAGCTGCCCGCGGCACACAGAGGTTAAGTGTACTTGGATAACAACACTGGCAAAGCTTCAAAGTCACATGCAAAGGACTATGGGAGGGGCAGGACACAGAAAATAAGAGTGAATGTGGGCTGAACTCACTCTGTCCACAGTTCTTGAGGATGCGGACTCTCTCGCTGACGTCTCCCAGGTACAGAGCTCCCTGGTAGTGACCGCTCATGTCCTTCCTGATCTCAGCTGTGAGCAGACACACACAGATGGTAAGATATAACTGACAAACACAACATCTCTAACCACCAAAGCACCACATGATTTGCACCATGTAAATCCCACAAATCCACACATTCCGCAGTTCTCACCGATCTTCATCATCTTGCGCAGCTTGGCCAGGTTGCCGGTGATGAGGTAGAGGAAGGTGAGCTTGTCGAAGTTCTTGGTCCTCTGGTAGCACATCTCCACGACCTGGTGGTGGCCCTGCAGCAGGGCCGCCTCGCCCAGACGCTCCCAGCAGCTGCGCTCATCGAGGGCTTTGGCCGCCTCCAGCGCCACCTGGAGGGACGGAGAGAGAAGTGTTAGGAATTTGAATCTGAGGGGGATAGAATAGTTGGGTTGCTTTTCAGATTATTTGAACCAAGGTTGTGCTCACTTCACTGCCATAAACTGGTTCTAAAGCCCAAATTATAAAACTTTTCCACATGAGATGACATCATTATGTGAATTGCAGATTTTCTTAACATTTTGGAATGGTTAAATTGACTCCAAAATGCCACTGGCTGAGCAATATGAGCACAATTTACCAATTAGAAATCAGATTAAGCCGTAGACTGAGATCTGACTATGAAACACCACTTTTCCTCCATCTTCATTTTAATCATTGATGGGGAACCTGCTGAGCTGATCGCCATCAAGGAGCAAATCTCAGTATAAGTTAAGTGTGTGGTTGTGGGCTAACCATCACTATCAGCTCACCTCGATGTTGCCACACTCTAGAGCCAGGCTGAAGCGTGTCTTCTCGTCCTTGACAAAGTGCAGTGCCACCTCAGGGTAGCCCTTCTTCTGCAGGTAGGCAATGATGGACTGGCCGACCAGCTTGGCGTTACGCACCATGTGGAGCACCTGGAGGGGGAGGATGGCAAAGGTAAGAAGAAGGATGAGGTCAGAAACAACATATGGAAAATTAATGATCGGCTACAGGAAATGAAGGGGCAAGACGACCCTGAAATGGGGTTTTAGGTATGTGAAAACCTTCCTAGGAAAAAGGATCACAATTGTAACTGAGTATAACAATCCTCATTACACATTAATGTTAAGGATTAAGATGAAATTAAATTCAACAATTAAAAAAAAAAAGTTAATTCCCTACACTACTGCACACATGCAACTCACCTCTTCATATTTGCGGTTGACCAGGGCCAGTTTGAAGCGGTACTCTGTGGGGTCGATGGTGAGGACACGCGGCCTGCACTCCCTGTCCAGACAGTAAACACTGTTGCCTCTCACACGGGTCACATAGATGGGCAGGTCCAGGGTCCTGATGATCCCATGATCACTGTATAGACAGAAGAAGAGGATAGTCAACATATTAGATACACTCTGTCATCAGTAGAGCGATGCATAGCATTCTTTTTGGCCAAATACCAAATCGTTAAAATCAAATTTCCCAATTCCCATGTTACCTTGTTTGGGGAAGACATATTTAACAGAAAACTACAGGGAAAAAACATGTATTCCTCCAACAAGTGATGGCTACAAAGTTGTTAGTAAAATGTGATTCACATAACTTTGCTAATGGTGTCTCTGGACCACAAAATTCTCTTTAATCTTCGCCCTCATCAAACGAGGTCAATGAGAGATCAGGTGGTACATTTTCAGGATTGTGGCATGTAGATGAGGTAAGATAAGAGATGTGTTAAGAGCCACGCTAAGTGAAAATAGCATTGATCATACCCAGAGGTGAGAGCGTATTTGATGTGGTTGGAGGTGGTGTAGATGAAGACTCCGCTCTCATCCCAGGCTCCACTCTTCACTCGGATGTTTTCGTGGATGTTACACAAACTCTCCAGCTTACGGTTGCAGATCATGATGGCTGAAACGACAGAACAGAGAACAAAGACTATTTAGATTCTGTGATCTTCTAAGGATTGTTGGAGGGTCATTTTCAGGTTTAAACTCTATAGTCCGGTGAGAATTGGTGGGACTGGAGTTTCCCCAACATTTACAGAATAACTTCCATCGCATCTGCCTTTGCAATATAATTTAGTAGTTGTTAGTGACTAAGTCACTTATTTTTGGACATTATAAGCTACCCTAGGACTTTCAAGGCACAGTTTGGTGCCAAGAAAAACATAAGAACAGTGAAAATAGTGCAGTGAAGAGAGCTGTAGCATCTGGATTTGTGTCATCCTTTTAGATGACATTGTGTGGTGTGTCCCTGGATTATCACAATCCTGCATGAATTTATTTGACCATCTTAACTCATTGAGTGCCAGCCACTTTTGGAGAACGGACGCTCCCAGTGCCAGAGTTTCAGAGCGTTTTCAGTGATTTCTCGAGGCCCACAGAATATTGTGTGATATTACTATGTAAACACTGAACACGCACAAAGAACGACGAGACTCTATTCTATCATCTGCAAAAAAAAGTTTATTGATCCCATTTTCCGTTCTTTAGTTATGAGCCGGAGAAGATAGCTTGATTCATCCCAAAACAGCAATTTTTTTCTAGAAGCTGAGATAATTGGCCTTTTGTGAAATTAAACATTTCAAGCACATCACTGACTCTGAAGCTAATCTTTTCTAATGTAGTCACACCTCAAAAATAATTTCCTTCAATAAAACAGTTTAGGCCAGGGAATTTTGTTTGGCAGAATAATATTTTTAGCTACAACCAGCAGCGCTGGCCCCTGCGTGCGCTGGTTGCAGCTTCTTGCTGGTCTTGATTTGCTGCTGGTGGGCATCGGATATTCTGGCTTGCGTTTGTCAATCCTGTCCTGCTGCCTGGGTCTGTCTGGGTGTTGCGTGCTGCTCTGCGTGCCCCCCCCCCCCCCCCCCCGCCCCGCCCCGCCCCGCCTCGCCTCAACTGCACACTCCTCCTCCTGTCTGTGGTGGCTCTCTGCTGAGTTTGCTGTGCGCACAGTGAAGGGACATCGACATCCTGCTTTTTTACAGCGTTCCGCGTGTGTTTGTCACCGGCAACGATGCTTCCACTTGAGAATAATAACAACTCCACGGTGTGGATGTGCGGATCTGCTGTCGCAACCGACACGGAGCGGCTCAATTGTGGGAGCAGATTGGCTGCTGCAGGCACAGCTGCAGTAACGTGCTTCAGCATATCGATGCATACGGATGCGATGCGATTTCCGTTTCCATAACGACTTCTTCTTTGTTTTTTCCTTGCCTTTCTGTTATGTGGAGAGCACTGTCGCCACCTAAGGGTTCTGTAAAATAGGTTAGACACATCCAATAGCTATAATATTTGTACATCAGAGGCAGAAGGCTTTGATCGACGCCCCACCGTCAAAAAACGCAATTGACGAACATGTCCGTCCTTGGCACTCTACGTTACTATTTGAAATGACGAACATGTCCGTCCTTGGCACTCAATGAGTTAATGACCAACTGAAATTACTCATATGCATGAGTAAAATCAGATTATGGACCTCCCCTGGTAATACTAATGCTGTCCGGAGAAGGCTTAAGTCCCCAGAACTGTTTCAGAGCCCCAGCCCTGGAAGCACAAATCAGCCTAGGGAGCATAGGAGATAAGGATGTTTTGACTCTGTGATAAGTACCTACAGTATGTGTATTTGCGGTCTATGTGTTTGTGTGTTTGTGTGTGTGTGTGTGTGTGTGTGTGCGTGCGTGCGTGCGTGTGTGTGTGCGCGTGCGCCCATACCGGCACGTATTCATCTTTCTTCTTATCTACTGACCGTGTTTAGCCAGCAGGGCCACGTGGCTGGTGTCTGCGCTCCACACCACGTACTTGACCTTGGCGATCTTGACAGTGGCGAGCGAGCGTTTCTGCTGCACGTCGAACAGCGTGACGCCGTCGGCGTCGCGCAGCAGCAGCGAGCCCGTGCCGGCGTAGAAGATCTCCTCGCAGCTCGGCACCTGCACCTTCTTCACGATCTCGTTCTTCAAGTTCTTAATCAGCAGCTATGCAAGGCAGGGGGAAGGCGATATCGCATGAATATGGATCCAGATAGACAAAGTAAATAGACAAGTGAAAGGCTTCATTCCAAAGTTAGATAACCACTATTTGGACAAATGGTGTTTTGGAATAGTACTCTTCATCCATCGCTGTCATCATTAGAAACATAATACCATAATACAGGAATGCTTAAATTATGTAGCAAAATTACCTCCCATGTAGATCTACAACAGCCTGTACAAATACAAGATTCCTACACAGTGTCAATTTAAAAATCCCATACCTCGATTTTATTGATTTGAAAAGCTATATCACTCATAATTCACACGGACGAAGATGATTTTTCACAGCAACAAATATGCTATGTGCAGGAAATGTTCAAAATGTATACATTTTGGGACAGTATTCTCCATACTTTTTATTTCTTTTCCAAAACTTATCAAGACTTGGAAATTGCCAAGTTCTTCTTCCATCCATTACCAGACCTGCAAACAGACTTACCGAGTGCATACGGTCCAGGACGGCGAATCTGTTCCTGGCCACCCAGACTGCAGTCAGGCCAGAGGATCTCTTCCCTTCGGGGGCTGAGGAGAGACAGAATCAATACTAAATAAATACAACTTATGGAAAGACAGATCGACAACATCATCTCACACAGTGCATGGCATGACAGCAACCTACACATATCACTCTAGAAAGATACAGAGCTGTATGACAGACAGATCATTCACTCGTGACAAAAGGGAAAAGATAGTGTGGGTTGGAAAAGTGGAATTGATTGAAAGTGTTTTAATACCATCAGGGTTCTGAGAGTCGCTTTCTTTGGGAATAGAGTACAGGTCATAGGTGCTGTTCTCCAGGTTGGTCGCCCTCTGCAGGAGGTAAAGAGTATTGCATACAATTAATAAAGGGATGATACAAGTGTGTGTTTGTTTGTATATATATAAATGACCAAGGCTTGTGAGTTTTGACTGAGAAATGCTTACAGTGCAGAGTAGGACAGCGTTCTCGGCAGGGTTGTAGGACATGCTGAACACGGGGAACTTGGACCCACTAGGAGAAGAACATTATGAAATGCAACAGTTGACTTCTTATCTCTAAATGTTAATCCAACTCATCGACAAGATCAGAATTAAGGTCTATAATTAAGTCTTTCACTATACAGACAATACAGTATTCCATGGGTAATGGCACATGTGCAAAGCTTTGTTTAATAATATGGATGAGGAGAGGTTCTGTAGCATTGATGGCAATTTTAAGGATAGAATTTGGATAAATACAGTAACAAGAGATAGTAGAAGTCTAAACTAGTAGTGGTCTAGCATGATATTGCAATAGCCATGACCAAGTTAATTATACAATACATTTGTATACAGAGCCATATCTACTCAGAATGCAACAGAACAGAACCTGTACCATAGTGGCAATGACCCACACACAAGCCCACTGACCTGCGTAGCTGCATGACGGCGGTGTCCTTGCTGCTGTTGAAGTCCAGCTGGCGGAGGAAGCGGTCCTTGACGTAGTACAGCATGTTACCGTACACGGCGTAGGCCGGCCGCTCGCGCTCCAGCTTAAACACCAGCATGCCACTGTCATGACCTGCAGGGTACATACAAGCACTTTCAATGGAATATTCACATATACAGTGTGTGTGCGTGTCGGTGTGTGTGTGTCCATCTGTTGGATATGAGTGTGATGTTTATGATTTTTAACTTTATTTCTCATTTCAGCACCTACAAACAATATGTGAACAGGAGAAAATATTACTGATATTTTTAGGTAGGGACCTTCAGAATTTTGCTAAACTGAAAAAAAAAGTTATTCAAGAGTAGTGTATTGCAAGATGACAGTAATTTCCTCCTCTGCACATATGTACATTAGTACTACACATGAAGTAACAAAGGAAGATTTTGTATTTAATTTTAATTATTATTCGTTCAATTTTCTTTTGAGCAATTAACCCATATATAAGTAAGTTACAATGCTGCTACAATGCAAGCTGTTGTTCTTTGTGGTGCAGCCATCTATTAAAACATAAATCATGTCTTGTCAGAATCACAAATTCAATATTCTGAATGAGAAAAATAGATTCCCCTCGCATTTTTTTTTATTACGTTTTTTCAGCTTTATCTCCTGTTTTCTCCCCAATTGTACTTGGCCAATTCCCTGTGCTGTCCTGCTCATTGCTCCACCCCCTCTTGTCGATCTTGGGAGAGTTGTAGACTAGCACATGCCTCCTCTGATACATGTGCAGTTGCCAGCCGCTTCTTTTCACCTGACAGGGAGGAGTTTCACCGGCAGGACATAGCGCATGAGAGGATTACGCTATTCCTCCCAGTTCCCCTCCCCCGCAAAGCAGGTGCCTCGACTGACCAGAGGAGGCGCTAGTGCAGCAAGCAGGACTCATACCCCACCGGCTTCCCACCCGCAGACACGGCCAATTGTGTCTGTACGAACGTCTGACCAAGCCGGAAGTAGCGCTGCCGGGATTTGAACCCGGGTCTCTGTGGTGGTAGGACTGCGTTTACCTCTACACTACCCAGACGCCCCAGATTCCCTTGTCTTTTATGTGTATGCAGACACACACCGCCATCAGCACTTACCAGCAGCAAACAGGTTGAGGTTGGGGTGAGCTCCCAGCACCCAGAAGCGGTCGTGGTCCCTGCGGAAGGTCTGGACGCCGGTCCTCTTGGACATGTCCCACACCCTGATGCTCTTGTCCTCAGAGTTGGACAGGATGAGCTCCTGGCGTGGGTGGAAGACGGCACAGGAGACGTTGTTGTAGTGACCGCGGCACGTATCCAGCTCCCACGCCTTGGACTCTGTAGCCAGGGACATAGACGAGAGATGGAGGATTCCAAGTTAAATGTCAGTATTAAATCAGCAGCTGAAATATGTCAAATATTTTAATGTACAATATCGCGCCAGTCGAGAGATGAAAATGTACAAACACTCAAATATGTGAAATATGGAGAAAACATGTCTTAGCATGGGACTTGTTCTTGAAAATGTAGTGGGAGCGAAAACACCATTGGAATGAAGTCATCAATGAAGCTTGTTTACACATACTTAGGCCAACAGTGTCATGCAGCCATGTGAATAATCTGTTAAACACAGTTCTATATTAAAATCCCTGTTTATGCTCGTTAAGCACTTTTAGATGATGTGCTTTGTAGGAATTCTGGGTCAAATCAGCAATCGGATTCATAATCAGCCGGTCGCTCAAGCAATTATTGGACCTGGTACATCCCAAATCACTACTTTTAATTGATGTCTGCAAGTAAAAACAGCAAAAACGATGATAAATGTCGGTCTGAGTGCTTAAGTGAGCAGCAGAACTACAGTTTTATGGAGTTTATATGTTTTTCCTGCCTTTCCCTGACGTTCACTGATGATGTTTGCATCCTGACTGCGTAAAAGGCTTCCTGGAAGGTCACTCACCGTTCATCCTCCAGATCTTGACCTGCCTGTCGTCGGCTCCCGACACGATGAGAGGCATGCTGGGATGGAAGGCTGCCCAGTTGACCCCGCGGTCGTGACCCTGCACGCGCACACACACACACACACAGATTTATACACAAATCCATCTGGTCTCGGAACCCGAGCGGTCACTGAGCCCAAGAACTACGCTAGTCTGAACGCTAAAGAACTGACTCACTACCCGCCTACGCTGGGACGAATGAGCAATAAAGGTGAATTCTAATGGAATGAAATCACTCTGCACTAAAAGCCGGAAGCTTTTAGTGCTTTTAGCTTTTTTCTGTTTTACGAGTTCTTAGCAAGAAGTATGGGAAAATGTTCATGTTTATTACAGGTGTAGGAAAATGACCATGCAGGCAATTTTCAAACAACCCACTCAGTCAACAATATAATTTTAGGACATTTTCCTTGACGATGAGAAGTCAAAACCAAAAACTCATAAAACAGAGAATAAAATGTGAGATCATTTAGAAAAATGCCTACTTCTGCAAAATAAAAGCCTAAAGATAATCTAGGTGGTATTCCCCTTGAACTGGACTTGAGGCAACCTTTATATACTGTAGCACAGGGGTTTTCAAAGTGTGGGAGACTGAGCCTCCCCTCAGAGAACATATAGACAGCTCCCCAACCCCCCGTTCTCTGCATGTTCAACCCCTATGGACTGTGTCTGCAGCCAGGCTGGCCAGCGCGGACATAGACTTCCCCAGCCCCATGAATCTTGTAAAATATTAGCTACTGAAATAGCTACCCAACAGATACAAAAATATGACCATATGTGTTTGATGTACCGTACATACAAAGAAGGAACTGCCGCAATCGGATTTGTGAAACACGCATTAAAAAAAGAAATCGAGATTTCCTTCTTCCTGGTTTCTCCTCCTGACAGCCTGCTGAGCTCACCTCAACAGAGGCAGCCAGAGTGTGGGCGCTCTGCCTCTGGCTGAAGCCCTAGTTTTGCGGGTCCGCGTGACGTAAATTCTGTCATCAGAGGGTGTGTGCGCAGCCTCTGTGCAGACAACCGCGTAGGCTACTTTTGTGACATGTCCAGTGGAGGCTGTGCATTTTGTTCTGATTCTTCCGCATCACGTCACGCCTCCCCTGAAGTTGGCTCACGCCCCCCAGGGGAGGTGCACCTCACACTTTGAAAATCACTGCTGTAGCATATTTCATACACAAGGCAAATTCTGATTTATGCTTCACAAAAAATACAAAGAATACATACATTTGTCTAGTAACAAAAAAAGGAATTAAGTCACATCATACACTGGGAACATCTCTTTACAGCGCTGGCTTCTTTTCATTAATGTCGCATTTTAGTGCCAATGGTGATAGAATTTTTTATTTTTTTATTTTAATGTCTCAAAAAGAGCAGCACATTACTTCAGAAGGCTTTTGATAGTCACTTGGGCTCAATCAGCATTTGCCCTAAAGCATCCGTTAAGCCCGATCAGCTAAAAATAATACACGAATAAATAAAAAACTAAATCACACCGTTTCAAAATATCCCTTCAGTTGAAGACACACCCACCTCAAGGACGTGCTTGACGACAGCATCAGAGGCTCCAAACAAGTCGACACCAGAGATTCCGCGCACCTCCGTCTCCACAGCACCGGGAGAGAGGTTCTTCTTCCTCAGACCTGGAACCAACATTCATAGCACCGCGTGCAAGAGGGGGGGAGCCATATTCATGTTACACAGGACACAACCACAGTACAGGGGAGGAAGAAAAAGATGGGAGTCAAGACACAAGTTAACACACAATCAAAAACTGTATAAAGCAATATCAAGGAGGAAGAGAGCCTAAGAGGAGGGGAGAAATAACTGTTGGACTACTGAACACACGCAGGGTAGAAAAACACCAACACAACCTCTGCTCTCTCACTGCCGGCCAACTTGAGTCTGGAGACAATCCCTGCTGTAGCATCACTAGGGCCATAGGATTTCCGCAATGCAGAAAAAAGGGACGAAATCATGGAATTTGGTAATAAAAAGTGAATCAACTGTAAAACATGGAATATTGCAAAATGTTACATACCGGTAGTTACGCTGAAATTGAGGAAAAACATGTCTAATGATCAAAATCAAAAGTAAACCTAATTATTGTAGTAACCTTAAATTATTTCATAATTGTAAAATAGGCCTAGAGAGAGTTTTTGATTGGGATGTTTTGAGGGAGGGGGGTCGTTCTTGCGTGGGACCCTTACTTCACCTCACAACTTGGTTTTTCACTTTGAGAAACATGTCGAAGAGGCTGTGTGAGACAGCCAAGTCGTCAAAAAACAAAAACAAAAACAAATATCGATCCTAACCTCTGAATTAAAATTAAAATGGATGGAAAAAAACAGAATTTGGGGGGAAATAAAATGGATTTCATATGGCCCTACATCACCATTGATTGGGTTAGTGAATCAGCAACACACACAAGAGAATCACACTTTCCTCCTCACCGGATTGGACAGTGGTCAAATGTAATGGCGATGAAGTCCCAGACTCAAATTAGATGGGATCGAAGTTGATGGAGAAAACAACAGAGCTTGTATGAATGATTCCTGCCCGCTGAAATGATGCGGTGAACAGACAAGTTCAACAGATCTTGAGGGAAAATGGCATGAGGAGGAGAACGGCACTAGGAACCCGTGTGCAGGCGCGGATGTTTCCGGGGAGAGCATGGGATAAGGACACAGGAAGTGGGTGGATTGGGCTGATGGGGCAGGGTGGTGGCTGGGGTTGTAAAGAGGTGCTCTGATGGGGCGTTGAGATGTCAGGAAGAGCAGGGGTTTGTTTTATTAACGCAAGAAAGCCCATGCATCTTTCTGTTGCCATGTTTGAGTCACATGCTGAGTTAATACATTCTGAGACTGTGTGACGCTTAGGAGTTATGGATGAAGTTGCGCTGTATATTAAGATGGATAATGCTAAGATTACCGGTACTGTCGCTACAACTCGAAGTATAAAAAAAAAAAAGATATACGTTATAGGTAGGTAATACTTCAGGTAGTACAGCGAGCCGTGCAATTGTCATGCCATGGTAGTATAAGGACATTTCCACATCAGTATTGAGGAGGATGTGAGTTTTAAGAGCTACACTTTCACACGTTAGTAGACTGGATTGTAATTATTCTTGATGCAGTTTATGCAGCTAAAGCGGATAAAATGGTACAATAACATTATGGGATGCAGTGTGGGTTTTTAGATGATTTCTATATCTGCGTCAAGTGGTCTACAGTATTTTTTGCTAGATAGCTGCCATGCGTGTAAAATGGCGGGACAGCGTGTGGATGCGTTGCGTCATGTGATCATGTCATCAGTTCACAGACACATGGACATGCAGCTAGCTTGATGCTAACACATGTGAAAGAAACCCCCCAGACAGGAGACAGATAGATCAGTATGTCTTTGCATGTTCATGTGAAGAAGACAACAGGAAATGTAAAAATCAGTTAATTGGTTAATGAGTGAGAAGGCAAGTAGACTGGAGAGACAAGCAAGGAAGACCATCAACAGACAGAGAGATTACAAGCATGCAGAAGCACAAAAACACCTCTCCCATATCCTCGTCTGACAATACATCTTACATCCCTCTTCTTCCCTGCCAACTCTCTTCTCATTCAGAATGTTAACTAAATGACTTCACTATGAGTACATTTACTTTATTCTATAGTATAGGGGCAGGGGCAGGGCATCGTTGCATGCAAAACAAGTCACTTTAATAGAAGTAATTGTGTCCACCTATCAAAAATGAACAGAGACGGCATATCTTCCAAAGTCTGAAGAAGACCCGTTCAGGATGAAATGCATTATGTGCCATTTCTGTTTATTTTTCACCCTATTTTGCATGCAAGGAAGCTCTGCACCTGGTTTTTCTTGTTTGCTCGGCCATTTTGGCGCTTCCTCTATTGCCTATAAACAGCAGATGATGTTTGCCTGTCTCTATGTCTAACCTGAAAGGAGAGGTGTTTCTGCGAACAGCCCACAGAGATTTGATCTCTACAAGGAGGAGAGGAAGAGGTTCAGGCCTTTATATTTGTCCTGTTCCTGCTTCTCTCTCCTCATCCATACCACTCTGCCCCCCCCCCCACCCCACCCGCAAAACCCTTATAAACACTGCCCGCTGTCCTGTGGTCCGCTTCCCCCAGGCTCTCACCGGAGATATCCCACACTCGCACGGTCTGGTCCAGACTGGCAGACACCACCAGGTCCTCAGAGGGGTGGAACTGGGCGCACATCACGTAGTGATTATGTCCGGTCAGCACACTGCGTGGGGGAAAACAGGAGAAAAGGGAACATTACTGATTTGAAGAATACACAATATGCCATGATTTCAGAAAGCTCATATGGTTATATTTGCTCATCGTTATATTTTCTTTGTTTTACAAGTACTAGTATATGGACAAAAGTAGCGTGTCAGTGTTTATCAATACCCAGGTTATGATGTTAACATCGCTTGTGCCATAATCCGAGGTGAGCATTCCTATGGAGGCTCAATTCAGGAAATGTAGCCTGAGGTTTGCTATGGTACTCAATTGGCATGTAATTATACCTATCTGTTAAACTCTGAATTCTACCTCAATAAGAAAGATCACCTTATTATGGTACAAGGCATATTAAGTACAAGGTATATTAACACCATATCATGTGTATTGATAAAATGTGTATAATCTTTAGTAATGTAAAAAAAATAGGCATTTAACAAATACTGTATGTCTCTTTTCTATAAGAGTGTTCACAGTTCACACAGTTCACTGATCGCACTGATAGGAAGCCAAGAAGTCAGTGAGTAATATATATATTTCAGCAGAAATATTACTAGAACAGTGCAGTGGGTTTGAACACCACAATCGTGAAGTGAAAATGGCCAAAATGTGTTGTGCAAAAAGGCCCACAAATGTTACAGTAATTATAGTAATGTTATTTTTATTTTTTTTCCCCCTACAAAGTGAGCAACTTCCCAGCTGTTCTGTGAATGCAGGGGTAACAGTGCAGTTCCTTACCAAACGCAGGTCCTGGATTGCCAGTTCCAGATGCGAATGGTCTGATCATCCGAGGCACTCAGGATCCAGGGGTACTCCTGCAGAAACAGAGGGGATTGAGTTTCAGAGTCTCTTCTACATGGATGAGAAGATACAGACTCTGTCAGAATAACTCACATGGTGAAAGAAGGTGGTTCTGATGTAGTCCAGGTGTCCGAGCAGAGTGAAGAGGCAGCGTCTCAGTTTGTAGTTCCACACCTGGCCACAACACAGGAGTAATGTAAGTACTCTGTGTTTAAATGCATGTTGTTGCCCTTTTATTATCCGATGATGGCTGCTTCTAATCCAAAGACCTTCTACTGTATAGTAAAATATTTGATTGGGAGCATCAACCTCCTGCTTGTACCTCCTGTACTCTACCCATTAAGATAAACAGTAAATCTCCTGATCATAAATCTAAATATTTAGGCTTATTTGGAATATTGTTTTGATGCATGGGAAAGTCACACATTCAAATCTTCTGAATTAGGACCTTCGCTGACATATGAGCATCTCTGAGCAAGAAACATCAAGAAACGGTATAATGCACGTAAGCAAAGAAAATTATATTTTAACGATCCGGTTACAACATAGGAACATTTGCAAGAACATCAATCATCTTGCTTGTCTTTGTACAAACCCACCAACTTAGAATTATTTTTTACTTAAAAGATTTTAAAAAAATGTGTCACTGCAGTCTCACCTTGATCTTGTAATCATCTCCTCCAGACACAAACAGAGGCTGCTGTTTGTGGAAGTCAATTCCTCTGACGGGGCCTTTGGGGACAGACGCATCGAACACATCGTCACACATCCATCCAGAAAACCAAATAGCGGTTTAAATAACAAAGTTACATCTGTCATTACCATCATGCTCGTCAAACTTGTCAATCAATGTGCACATCCGGTAGTCCCACAGCTGGATGACGCCGTTGTGCAAACTTGCAAGGATCCATGGCCTCTTGGGATGGAAGCTCAGTCCTGAAATGGAAACATAATGAATAACTCAAAAGACGATGGCGCCTGTAAATAGACCAGGCTATTAGAGAAAATTACAACTTCATGACAGCAGGACATAGTTAAGTTAGCTAGCTAGCTAACGAGATGCAGTGTAGTGTACACGTAGCTAATATCACTAACGTACTGCACATTACATGCATACAAGTCAGACTCGGTGATATAACCAATAGTCTTTTATTAAAGCAGAGGTATTGAAGTGACATAATAATAACAACAGACACTGAGCCGAATAAAACACTGCGTACTCTGACTCTCAGCTAGCTATGCTAAGCACAGCTAGCATCGGCTTACCTTTGACACGGGCTGACTTCGTTTCAAATTTGGTTAACATGGTGACAGGGCGACAGTTTTATCAGCTATAGCAAGATATCATCTGACACAAAACATGGAAAACAAATAAAATATTGCAGAGCGGCTAGCTGTCCCTGGTCGCCTTGAATGTCCGGAGGGTTTTCTTCCTGACACGTCGCCTGTTGTGTCTGTCTTTCTGCTCTGGACAATAAAGTTGTGTGCAGTCAAAATCTGACGCAGAAAGCTCCACGGCGGCGTCACGTCATGGCACATAGAAATAGGACACATAGATCTGAACTGACGCGCCGTCTGGATTAAACCATAGTCATAGCTAATCTAAACTGCTTATTTCTATCCATTACCCTGAAACACATTGCACCATGTAAAAAAAATGTCACATGATGATTAGACCATCAATTAACTTATAAATATCACTTATGACATCACAGTTGCTCGAGTGACATCACTGATGACAGAATCTGCATTGGAAGATGTATGATGCGTCACATTTTAATGTTTTGTGGTTAGTAAAAATAGATAACTAAAATGGTACAGTTCTCAGATATGGCTTGCTTCACATCATTGCTGATAGAAACTTACCCAGGCTAGATAGAAACACTGAAATGCCACTGTATCGAACTACCCATCTCTAGCCAATTTGAATTTGTGACATGAGAAGTACGGTACACTTTTGTCACAAGTCCCCAAACTTTTCAACAAAAAGTTCAAAATGAGACACATATTGAGTTTTTATAAATTCATAAAAAAGGACATCAGATTCAGTAGCATTGTAACATTAGTTTATTCCAGAGTGATATTTACAAAAGACAACAAAAGAAAAGAAAAAGGTAATGTGAAATTGCATGTTTTGAACCGTGCCCTGGGCATGCTGGCATCAGCCCTGAGGTTTGAATAGACTGTACATACATGCCCCGAGCAGAACACAGCCACAGCTGCACTCTGCAGTATTGGATGTAAACCTAAGCTGCTCTTTCAGTGCGTGGCTCTCCTAATCCTTTCACAATAACCCCCCTCGCTGTGCGCTGATGGCCTGCCACTTTTCCTGGCCAGTGGCCTCTCTCCGTAGTCACTAAACTTGAGTGGCGGCCGGTGGACTCCAGAAGTTTGCAAGCCAATTTGACTTTTCTTGTTTGTTTTTTTAGAATAGAAAAGTATCCTACAAATGGTTGCCTATCAAAGTGGCTGGTGGAGTAAACAATTTGAAAAGTCATACAGGCAAAACCTGGAAGCATCTAGCTGGTGGTTGGTGTTGATTTGCTACATTGCATCTGCATTGACTTGTTCTCTCCTCGTATGATACCATAGGAGATGTTCAGCACTCTGTCACTGTAACCTGTAGGGATGTCACAATATATCGTCCCACAATATATCGCGATATCAATACGTGACAATATGTATCATTGAGATTAAATCTCATATCGCATTAAGAAGAAGCTGAACATTGTGGCACTGATCTGCATCTGATTGCATGCTTGCTCTCCTTTTCATTGCTTTGTTTGAACAGATGAGGGACGTTACAGACCGGGAGGATGAAAATGGTGAAATTACTCAAATTAGCGTGGAGGATGCCCCCTCAACTTACAAATCGATCGCAAAAAAATATTGTTAAAATATCGTATCGTTATCGTGAACCCAATATCGTGTATTGTATCGTATCGTGAACTGAGTGTATCGTGACACCCCTAGTAACCTGTCATCAGGGAACACACTTTCAATAAAGGGCATAGAGGATACATGCTATCAAATAGTAAACACTCCTAACAACCAGCCAAGCGCTCTCTGCCTTCCTCGCTGGAATGCCAAACCACAGATTACTGTGTACATCTGAAAACACCGGCAATCACACAGAGATCTTTGCAACTCTACTCTACCGATCACTGTAACCACAGCAAAGGCATCGGGAAATCATTATTTAGCACATCACTTCAAATCAATAGTTGGATGAAATAATAACAAAAACAAAAACAAAATAGGGAATGGGTCATGTTAAATTAGTTTGCTGACATAGATGCTAGAAAGTAATTACGAGGCGTTCGCTCCTCACTTCTTTTCAATTCTTTAAATAGTTAACAAATTATACACTATTTTTTCATCTTCAATGTACACAGATACAGTATTGTTAGATCGTGACAACGGCAAGTCACGAGTCAAATCCTGCGCCTGTGTGCAGATATTGCAATTTCACATATTTTGTTAAAACTCTAATCCTAAGAACTTCTTAGCTGGGGGGGGGGGGGGGGCAGACTCTTCTTCACCTTACAGTACGACCTAAAATAATAACCGTTTTCGTGAAGGCACTGTTTATACCCATGAAGTGGTTGGATAGTGTTTACCATGAGGTTAAACAGCATTGTAATATTGTAAAAACAACATTGACAGTATTTTCGTTTGCAGGGAATGCGATGACAAACCCGAGCCGTGGAAGGAGGCTGTGGCAGCCGCTGACAGACTAAAGCGGGGATGTTACGAGGTCAGTTGTGCGTTCAGTGATTTTAGCGACACGAGTGTTCCGCCATCCAGACAGACAGTCGACGGGCCGCTCGCACTCCTGACTCTTCTCCACGCTGTCCTCCCTCCCCTCCGTTCCTCCCTCGCTCTCCATTCTCTGACGCAGCCAGACAGACCCGGGCTTCAGTGTCTCTGATGAAGCCAGTGCGCGCTGCTGCTCCCTGATCACATGATGGAGCACTGCTCTGCCGCGCCCGCCCCGGCCACTCCTGGGAGGTTGAGCGACTCCATGTCGAAGTTAAAGCCGGGCGGCTGAAGGGGGACAAGAGAGAGGGAGACTGTTGTCATGTGTGATCCCCTCTTGGGTTCCTTCCCTTCCCTGGACACTTCCTCTTGACTGTATACTCTTATCATCATCTTATTTCTGTTCATTTGGGTGCTAATTAAAGGTCCCATTGTGTGTGTAAAACAAGATGTCTTTGCTTCTTTGATTATAAAGGACTTGGGCATGCTATGTAAACATCATGGAAGTCTCAAAACACATGGTCCCCAGAGGGGGGGAAATGCCTCTGAATGAGCCGTTTTGAGTTCTGTGAATTTGTGACATCACAACATAACACTCACTTCATTTGGTGGTGGCGCTTACATCACCGCCACCGCCAACTGAATGCAGTAGACCAAACCTTGTTGTCTGTAGCATAGCGGTGTAGCGTGGAAAAATGTCCAGAAAACAATCAACTGCACCAAAGATGATCTATCCTAACAGATAGGCCCCGCCTCCTCAAAACAACACATAGTCAATGAGGGGAGAGACAGAGCAGATAGAGAAGTGTCACAGAGGCCCACTTGCTAATGGGCACTGTTTGTTTAAATTTCTGTCCCACTGATGATGTCACAATGCCAGCTCAGTGGCCTTGTGGTCTGAGTGTCCGCCCTGAGACTGGGAGGTCGTGAGTTCGATCCCCGGCCGAGTCATACCAAAGACTATAAAAATGGGACCCATTTGCCTCCCTGCTTGGCACTCAGCATCAAAGGGTTGGAATTGGGGGGTTAAATCACCATGTGATTCCCGAGCGCGGCGCACGCTGCCGCTCACCGCTCCCCCAGGGGATGGGTCAAATGCGGAGAACAAATTTCACACATTGTGTGACAATCAGTGGGACTTTACCTTACTTACTTTACTTTACTTTTGCCTATGACGTCATCAGTGACATCAATATTGACCAAAACCATAGGAGATGACTGATGATGTCATAGGCACTGATGATGTCATAAGCATTGTGACATCATCAGTGATGTCACCTAGTGTTTTAAAACCGCAAAAAATAGCATAAAATGGGACCTCTTTGATTGATAAATTAAACTTATCCAAACATGTCTTTTTTTAAAGAAGTCTGTAACTAGCTATGGTTGACTACACACTAATATTGGTCCTACCAAAGCCAGTGCCTTGTATATCCTATGATATTTTGCTTATTTATTAAGATGGCTACATGGCGATATTCTTATTTTGTCTTGAGGACCACAGTGAAAAATCAGTGCTTTCATGAACATATTGTACTATTCACTGGGGTTAAATCTACATTAATTGTTTTATCATGTATTTTTCAATTTCACAAATCAAAATCAATGAAAAAAAATCAATCAAAATACAGTTCTGACTAAAAAGCACAGGAGAACTTACTGCGTCACCAGCTAGCTCTTTGGGCGGCTGACCCAAGTCCTGTAGCTGTAAAGAAAAGCATCAAAATCACCAATGAGTTCCACTCCAAGCGTCTTTGAGTTCATGAAAAGCGCTATACAAGTTCCTTTGACGCCTGTCTCTATCAGAGCGATGAATGCTGCTGGGGTACAAATGTAATGTTTCCCCATCTGCCGTTGCTGTTATTTTATTTATTTTATCCTTTATTTATTCTTAGGGGTACAGTACAGTATATCTGTATTATATACTTTCTCTGCCCTTTGGTCTGGACCGTGGTTTTGCTTTATGATTTGATACATTGTAGCTCTTTCTTGCAATATAAATGTGCCAAGAGTGAAGGCAGTCACTAGCCACACTGCACTTTGCTACTATGCACTTTATATCTCTACTGTGCACTTTAGATCGTTGCTACTGTTGTCATTTGCACTTTAACTGTTCTGTTGCACTTTAAACTGCTGCTCTAGACTGTTTTTATAATGTTTTTATTGTCTTATTTGTTTTTATGTACTGTATGTACTTTGTACTATGCTTTTTGCAACCCAAATTGCCCTTTTGGGACACTTAATAAATCTTGAATCTTGAATCTATACAAGTTCCATTTATTATTACGGTATTCCTATTATTATTATTCCATTCACAACAAGTAAGGAGGTAGGTAGGATTAGACCTAGATATCAGTTTGTCAGTATATCAGGCTATAGTTGTGGTGCATCACTGCCTTGAAGAGCCGTTAAGACGCCATAAAGTCAAGATTTGTTTTTTCGTCTTTTTCCTACAGTTGGGTGTTTGAGCATAACTGTGCAGAATGATGTCTGTGCAGAGTTTGAAACTAGAAGGCTGTATTCACACAACTTGGAATCTGCCCACTACACTGAGTGGCTGCCTCTGTTCTGTCATCATTGAAACGTTGAAAAAACGTTTGGTCTGATGAGTACCGACTGGACTAATGGTTACTAATGATGATCACTGCCAATAAACAGTGCAACGGGCAGGACTAATGCCAGTTTCAAGTTGTTGCCACTGTCAAGTGCGCCCGGGGAAGCAAAGGTGCTATCGAGGCTGTTCTAAATCGATAACAATACCAATTACTTTGAAATCCGAACAGCACTCTGCTTTGAAGGCATTTATTCAAAGGGGATATATATATATATATATATATACGGTATATATATATAACATTCTCCCCACTGGATTATATTCAGGCAAATACGTTGTTGGTCTCTAGTGATTATTTATGGAAAATTCCCCCTGGGGATTCCTCCTATGGAAATCAGTTAGAGTGGAGGCAATGTCAGATTGAAGATGGAAATGGTGTGTATTGACTTGACATTTCAGGCTATCATCAGGCTAGGAAAGATTCTCTGTGCTTATTGAAAATGATGATTTGTGACATCACCAATAGTTTTAGAAACCAATTCTGGTCCAATCTTCAATCTTCAAGTGTGCTGTGGAAACTTGAAGCCTCCAGTGCACATACACTGAGAATGGACTTTACAGTGAAGTAGGAAACATCTTGTGTCCAGCAGGAAATCTTCTGAGATGAAATATATTTGCATATTTATAGGCCCTTTTCACAGCAACCATTTCGACGTGGTAAAGCAGGTGTGACCATGAACTTTAATGAGAGCCCTGGCACTGGAACACCTAAACAGAATGGCTTAATGGTATTGGTTACACCTGCTTTACCATCTCTAAACAGTTGCTGTGAAAAGGGTCTATATAGACTCTCACATTTTTAATGAGGGAGGAGAAGATGTCATTAAGGATTTTAACAAGATAATTTAACTTTTTTGTGGGGAAAACCCCCATCAGACAAATTATTATTCAAAGTGGAGTATTTTATACTCGCACAAAGTTTGGAGTGCAATATGACAATGAATGTAATATTTGACTGAGTGCAATATTTTGAAATAACCATGTTACATCTATATTGCCAACACTTGCATCTTCATTGCCATCATAGCTCCCTGCACTGCCATTTGCTACTGTTACTTTTCAGTGTCTTCTGACTATTTCATATTTATATTCCTATTGCTCGTGTGTGTTTTTTGTTGCTTTTACGCCATGTCTCATTTTTATATATTGTTGCTTTTTGCACCTTGCCTTATATTTTATGTCCTATGGAGCCTCCCGGCCTAAGAATTTCACACGAGTGTACTTGTAACATTCACAACATAGTGACAATAAACATCTTAAATCTGTATCTTAAAACATGACCATAGGGGTTCTTTAAAGATGTTGAATATCGGTAAAATATCAAACGCGCCGAATATAAAGAAGACACAGTGCAGCCTCACCTGCTGCATCAGCTCCAGGATGCTCTCGAACACGCTGTCCTTCTCCGCTCCCCCCTGCTCCTCCCGCTCAAACTGCTGACAGATGTCTCCCATGGTCTTGGCCTGCTGCTCGTAGCGCCGGTAGTCCTCCGGGCTGAGAGTGGCCTTGTTGGAGTCCAACCACTCTGGGTACTGCGAGGGTGAGCGACAGTTATCCAATTAGGGCTGGAAAACCCACGAGTACTATTAGTATCGTAAGCAGTGTTCAAAACAGACGCCCACCTTAGCAGTGATTTCCTTGAGCGACGGATAAAGCACTTCCTTAGAGAGGAGGTTCTGCATGATGGACTGCATGATGGGCAGGATGTTTCCGTCTTCCCCGCCGCCCCCTTCTCCGCCCTCATCCAATCCGAAGCCTTCCAGAGCCTTGACGAGGTCATCTCCAGCCAGTCCTGCACTCTGTACGATATCAGAGGAAATAACAACCCAAATAGTGAGTCAATTCTCCCATAGTTTACCTCCTATAGCCTCAAAAAAGTATGTGATTCTCTGCTGACTCACCTGCAGGTTGTCTGCATTTTTAGCCAAGCCGCTGAGGGTTTCTTTAAGACAGGAGGTGAATTCTTGTTGGGAGGCCTCATCAGTACCTGTGCAGAATACATTGATACAGTTTAGGCTACAGAAACAGTAAAGAGCACAAGAACACTTACAAATTACAAATAACTGAAACCATGGACCTTACCAACTTTCCCTGCGGCCTCTGACAGTTTCTGGAAGTGCTGCACTAACTCGGGCTCCTCCTGGGCCAGCTCAGTCATGGCCTTCTCCCACTCCTCCTTGGCTTGGGAGGCCATGTCCCCATCGAACAGAGTCTCAAAGAACTTGCTATCCTCCAGCAGGGGGGGCTAACAGACAGGCGACAACAGGTAAACAAAGTGGAGAGGAGCGGAGAGAGGCAGTGACTTTTTTCCAACAGCCCGAGTCAACTTTTATCTGGGTACTCAGTGTTAAAATATGTTAAATACCACTTCTCTCCTGCGTACTGAACAGTGAAATGATGCTGCGAGCCTACAGTAGCACTATACCCAAATTCTGATGTATATTGGACACAAGCAGCAAGCCAAGTGCACCCCAAGTAAGATCAAGTCAAGAGAGAATGCACTGTACTACTGTAGCAACGGATAAAGCAGGTAAACTAGAGGGTCCCTGTCATATAGTATTTTCTTACTAAAAGGAGAACTCTGTTTGTTTTTTTACAACCTGGACCTTATTTCCAGCTTTACTTGTGATTTTTAACTCACCCTGAAAAGAAATGTTTCAAATTGCTGCACTACAAGGTTATCGATGCACTATAAGGCGCCAAGCAGCGGCCTGGAAACGACGTCCTGTAAATAGTTTATTTTCTGACACGCAGCGGCATTGTCTCTATGATATAATAAGGATATGAGCCACTGCGTGTCAGAAAATACTTTTCTCATTGTCTCTATGATATAATAAGGATATGAGCCACTGCGTGTCAGAAAATAATCTATTTACAGGATGTAAATACACGCATTACACATGCCCCTATTAAAGCCCCATTGAGCAACTTTTCCAAGCTTTGCTATTGGAGAAACTGCGCCCTCTGGGTGCAATAGTATCGATATCGATATCGCCGTTCAAAGTCAACAAAACAAAGCGCCAGAAAGCTCTATGTACATCCGTGTTTGCCCTACCCTTCTACAGGCCTGGCGGGCCCGCCAGGCCAACGACGCCCCCGTGTTTTGCTCTCCCCAAAATTTCAATAAACCTTTATGGCATATTATTACAATACAACAATACTGGTGTTGACAGTAATAGAAGATGCCAAATCATTCAAAACAATAAGCATTTTGCTTTTATGAGCATCGTGCACTGTTCCAAAACGTGTCAATGTGTGTCGTTGCCTGGGAAACGCACATCCCATAACACAACTGTTCGCATCGCATCCCATAATAGTATGATGATATTTGTGATGCCATTGCAAACATAGATGCGAACAGGTTAGCTAAAAGTTTAGCGTCGCCAGCGACGGCCCCCACCGTTGCGGTCGGGGTACGTTTCGGAATCCCTCCAGGCCTGACATTTTTTTCTAGGGGAAACACTGTACATGTTGTGACATCGGGTACTCACCACGTGATGACATAAAAATCCATAGTTACGTGAAACGTCATTTTCGTAGCAAATCCACACCGAGTTACTTCCTTGTTTTCATGAACACAACGCTCCCGCTGTACTGCGCATGCGTGCATCTTGCCTCCGGGGCGCAGGTACCAAACTGCTTAGTCCCAGGAGAGGCCTTTGGAGGGCGGTGTGTGACCAATAGAGGTGACATTCTCCCTGTTACAAGTCACTACCATCCTCAATGACTAAAAAGCTGTTATATTAAGGTGAAAAAGTTACTGATTGGGGCTTTAACTCTGTTCCAGGCCGCTGCTCGTCACGTTATAGTGCATCATCGATAACGTTGTAGTGCATCAATTTCAAACATTCATTTTCAGGGCGAGTTAAAAATCATAATTAAAGCTAGAAATAAGGTCCAGGTTGTAAAAAAACTGAATTCTCCTTTAACGAAAAGAGACACCAGGCATTCAAACAACACCATCACTCCTCCACAGACACAAACTGACCTTCTCTGCACCGCTCTTGGCTGAAGAGGGGGCAGCCGCAGCCTCGGGGGGCGGAGGGGCCGGAGGGGCCGATGTCTTGTCGAAGTCATCTAAAGCACCTGTGAGGGAGGGACAACATGAGAGGCCACAAATACCAAGACTGTTCACTGCAAAATGAAAATTCAGTCATCAGCCACTCCCCATCTCCCAAACTAATTATCATCTACTCCCCACAATGCTGACCGCAGCTCCACTGAACTTTGTAGGATCATCAAACAGTGAGTTAGGCCTGTATTTGCATCTCGGCTTTCTCCCAACCTAATTAAGTTAATGGTGCAATCGTTTAAAACAAAGCCTAATAATAAAATATCCATTACATTTCTACAAACAGCTTGTGCACCAATCCAAGGGTTTGTCGCTATTATTTAGGGGTGTCACAATATATCGTCCCACGAAATTTCGCGATAGTAAAACGTCACGATATGTATCGTTGAGATGAAATCTCATATCGTGAATTTTTTTTTTTTTTTTTTTTCAAAAATAGACAAAGAAACGTCTTTGTTTGTTGAAGTTCAATGTGTGGAAAGTAGTTCAGTTGAACAAGTCTCTGAAGAGACACATGAGAAGTTATACAGGAGAGAAACCATTCAATTGAGTTTCTGGCAAAACTGTTTACTTGACAGGAAAAACTGAAGATGCATAAAAAATAGACTAAGAAAAGTCTTGTTGTTTGAGTTTGAAGAAAAACTGAAGATGCATAATGAGAATTTATACTGCTGAGAAACCTTTTAGTTCAAAGTAAATCTAAGTGACAGTGTAACTCATTCTATTTCAAGATAAGCCTTATCTCCAATCTCATGTTTTTTCTAGTTGTTATTGTAATAACAATTTCCCACAACAGCATGTTTTGTATTTGTGCATTTCAAATAAAATACTACTTTTCCAGTCATATATTGTCATTATTCAAGTTTAAAAAAATATAGTTAAAATCGTATCGTATCGTATCGTTATCGTGAACCCAGTATCGTGATACGTATCGTATCGTGAACTGAGTGTATCGTGACACCCCTACTATTATTGCATTCTGCATCCAAAAGTGCAATATTATCTCCTTATTTGTTACATTTTCCTGGTCTGGTCACACGCACATGCAGCCTACACACCAATAGGCTACTGGAACTTTGGACCTACAGTGCAATCGTTTACTTGCAAAACCCTTTGATTATCCTGCAAGAGTTGTTTGTATTCGATTGACATTTTATGCCTTGATGGAGCTGTAAAAAAAAAAGAGAGAGATGGCCCCATTCACTTCAATGGCTGAGTTGCTGTGTGTTGTACAAACTTCAATAGTTTCTACATACTAGGGGGTGAGTAGCCCCATAAGTGACCCTACTACTGTACTCCGTATACTATACACTCGTGCAGTATTAGGGTCACACTCGGCTCCATAAAGCAATAGGGGGGGGGACGGCTGTTCAAAACCCTCTCCTACCCGTCTCCGACGTCCGATTGCAGATCCGAAGATATGATAGTCCTCCTATGGAAGCCAATAATTTAGCCGGGGCGGTTAAAATGATACTGCTGCGTGAAACAACCGTTTAAAAGCAGTCTTTCCACAGCTTGTGCTGAATTTACAGCAGGGTGTGTTTGATCTCACTATCATGGTGCACCGCTTGCACCGAGCAAACAACATTGCAGTCACACGGAGACTCCTAAATACGGCACAGGCTGTGGAAAGACTGCTTTTAAACGGTTGTTTCATGCAGCAGTATCATTTTAACCACCCCGGCTAAATTTCTGGCTTCCATAGGAGGACTATCATATCTTCGGATCTGCAATCGGACGTCGGAGATGGGTAGGAGAGCGTTTTTTTTTTTACCTTTATTTATACAGGGGGAGTCTCACTGAGAGCAATGCTCTCTTTTTCGGGAGCGCCCTGTTCACATTCACACACACATTCACACCTGGAAGCTGACCAGTACAACCACAGTATGATCTGCTGGCCACTGATCAGCTCCACTGGAGCAGTTGGGGTTAAGGGCCTTGCTCAAGGGCACCTCAGTGGCGGTAATGAGGGAGGGGCAAGCGCTGCCTTTTCACTTTCCCCACCCAGATTTATCCTGCCGGTCCCGGGGATTGAACCGACGACCTTCCGGTCACAAGCTCGCTTCTCTAACCATTGGGCCACCACTGCCCACTAGTTTTGAACAGACGCCCCCATTGCCTTATGGAGCTGAGTGCGACCCTAATAGGCTAGTACTGCAAGAGTGTATAGTATACGGAGTACAGTAGTAGGGGCACTTATGGTGCTAGGGGGTGAGCAGCTTGCTGACTGAGGAGATGATATTCATATTCATTACAGGGCGAAGTAAGGAATTATGGAAATTGGAATTTGATCGTGTGTTGTTTATCCAATGTTCACAGCAAACTAACAGCAAACAGCAACAACGGTTTTGAGGGAGGCACTGCACCGCAAGCCCAAGTAATGAATACACAAATGAGAGATGGGAAACTGAACGAACAGGTGTTCAGCCAATGTCAAGGACAGAGACATTAAAAAAAAAGGCAGCTGGGGATCACAGTTAGCAACATAAACACATTTAAGCCACATGCAAAGACAACACACATCTAAAATCCACCAAACTGTTTTAAGTGATACTTTGTTGCAGAGCTTGGTTGACAGCGACCTTTGCTAGTTCCAAGCAGGACCAAGCGCATACCCGCAGTGACTCGTTCAAACGGCCGAATTACAGCCCATTTAATCAGAACAAAATGTACCGAAGCGGGTCAAAGCAGCCATCTCTGTAAAGACTACATGTCAAGCCTTACTGTCCAATAACTCGTCCAATTCTGCGTCTTGTCCGGCGGACGGCTCGGCTGCTCCTGACGCCATATTACCGTCTTTTACCAAACAGCCCAGTCTCTGGAAAATGACGTTCCAGGGTGTAAAACATGTCGCGCACGCCTACGTCACGCCTCTATTTTGAAGTTTAAGATCTGGTGCCATCTGGTGGCGATGGAAAAAGTAACAGAACACGAGAAAAGAATAGAATAGAATAGAATAGAATAGAATAGAATAGAATAGAATAGAATAGAATAGAATAGAATAGAATAGAATAGACAATGGTACATGGGAGACAATGGGATTCCTTTTCTGAAATGTTTGTTAATTGATTATTAATTCTTGTTACATGCTTTGGCAATATTGTTTGTAAATTGTCATGCCAATAAAGCACACATAATAGAATAGAATAGAATAGAATAGAATAGAATAGAATAGAATAGAATAGGGGAGACTCTTAGCTCCTAAAGCTCCTCCTTAGCTTTTAACTGCTGACAGCTAGCCTACTATGCAAACCCAATGAGTCCTCTATAAGTTTTTTGCTCTTTTTGCAACTGCTGCGCCTGTTGCTTAATGCACTTTTTATACTCTTTTTTTAAGTTTTGTTGTGATGCTTTTAAATGTCCATTTTATTCTCTTCTTTTCTTTTCTTTTTCTGTCAACCATTTTATGTGAAGCACTTTGAATTGCCTCTGTGTATGAAATGTGCTATAGGCTACAAATAAACTTGACTTGACTTGACTTGACTAAAGACCGTTTCACTAGAACTATGTTGCAAGGGAACAGTTTGAAACCTACCTTATTTCCTGCCAGCTATTGTAACGTAGGCTACTGTATTAGCAAACACTGCAACAGGAAATAAGCTACTCTATGATATGCTATATTTAGAATGTGTATGTTGTCATGATGAACATGGTCTATACTGTGTTTCATCATTTTATATGTGTATGTTTGCTTGCATCACTGTTACCATGACAAATTTCTGTGTATTTCACTTACATCACTGTGTGTGTGTGTGTGTGTGTGTGTGTGTGTGTGTGTGTGTGTGTGTGTGTGTGTGTGTGTGTGTGTGTGTGTGTGTGTGTGTGTGTGTGTGTGTGTGTGTGTGTGTGTGTGTGTGTGTGTGTGTGTGTGTGTGAGAGAGAGAGAGAGAGAGAGAGAGAGAGAGAGAGAGAGAGAGACACACACACACACACACACACACATACACACACAATAGGCCTTTTACCATAACATTACTAGCTAGTATCGGGCAAGTGTGCGCATCTCCTACTGGAATGACGGAATGGAGCAAATTAAATCTATCTTGTAGAATGCACGTGATATGATGTGAACACATTCCTCTCTCTCTCTCTCCCCCCCTCTGTCTGCCTGTCTCTCTGTCCCACTCTCTCTCTCTCTGTATCTCTCTCTCTCTCTCTCTCTGTATCTCTCCCCCTACCCCTCTGTTTGTCTGTCCCACACTCTCTCTCTCTCTCTCTCTCTCTCTCTCTCTCTCTCTCTCTCTCTCTCTCTCTCTCTCTCTCTCTCTCTCTCTCTCTCTCTCCCTCCCTCCCTCTCAGATTTGATGATTTTTTTTTTACCCGGTCAGGAAACACACGTCACCTTCACCCATAAATAAAAATGGTAACTAGGGGCTACTGTCGCCGTTGCTGAGCAACACATACAAATAAATAGCAGAATAACATGAACATGATTCAGACTGGAGTTGAAAAACATATTCCGCATTCTTCAGGCGTGCTGATAGTATTCTGTACACTAATGCTGCTGCACATAGGATACAATACAATAATACAAAAGAAAACAGTTCAATTGAATTCAATCCAAAGTGCTTTAACAATGAAATAAGACAAACTAATATAAAATATATTATTATAATTATCCTTTATTAGAAAAGGGAGCATGTGGGCAATGTTTCTCTGTTCTGTTTCAATTTTTGTCCCACTGATGATGTCATCAGTGATGTCAGGCCCGTCTTCACGTGTGGAGTTCTCATTGGCTGTGACAGAACAGCCACTCCTTACTGGGCCTCATCATGTCTGTAAACCATTTGTTTGAAAAAGGTCGGTGACCGAAACGTCACAGAATAAATTCTTATTTTGCAAGTTTGGACGGTGTGTGGGACTCCCTTTTTACAATTGATGGACAATTCTGTTCTTGTCTGACGCACCTGCCCAAAAATCAGTGATGTCATGAATCACTGATGATGTCAAAAGTGATGTCAACAGTGATGTCACTTGAGCAATTGGGAGTTATGACCTTTTGGGGGGAAGAGAGAGAGTCAGGGTCAGTCGGGAGGCGCCAAGTTGGGGGCCAAGGAGGCCAAGTTGGGCGGTGCGCGCCAAGTTGCCAAGTTGGGGGCCAAGAAGGCCAAGTCGGCCGGCGCCTAGTCAAAAGATGAGGTGCCAAGTTGGGGGCCAAGTAGGCCAAGTTGGGAAGCGCCTAGTTAAATCGTTAATGTACCAAGATCGAAGGCCAGACTGAGTTGGGAAGCACCAGCCGCAAATAGCGGTAAGTCGCTAAAGGTCGAAGGCCAGAAAAGTACAGTCAAATTGCAGGTCAAAAGCAAGGCCAAACTGGGCAGCGAGTCGTTGCTGTAAGACGCCTAGTCAAAGTAAGGCAAGTGACGGTCCGATCTCAATTAACCTCCGGTAATCGGATCTTCCTTTTGGGGGATCTCCTAGCCTATGCAGATGCCCTCCTCTCGCCTCAAGAGGAGCGCCACTGGCCAATGGAGTCATGCGCCAAAGTATTTGCCATGCATGCCGATTGCTAAATAAAGTTTGTTAAATCCTACCAACTGGCCTCTCATGATTGAAGTGAGGTTTCCAGACCAAATTTCAAGCAGAAGGCCACACATGCACAACTGATGATGTCATAGTGACATCACTCATGATGTCATCAGTGATGTCATCAATGATGTCATACCATCACTAATGATGTCATCAGTGATGTCATACATAGGCATTGTGACATCACTGATGATGTCATCAGTGACACACACGATAGAGACAGAGGGAGAGGGAGAGAGAGGAGAGGGAGAGAGACTGAAGGAGAGAGAGGGAGACATTGCGAGCTGCAGGGCGGGCGAGGCCACGTGGCGGCCGAGCTAGGGAGCCCACGCAGCGGGCAAGCGACTGCGCATAGTGTGCGAGATGCCTAGGCCTATTAGCCTATTAGGCATAGCAAAAAAAAAAAGCAAAAACGGACCAATACACTATTATATAATGCTATCAGATTATAGTTACTCTTGCATGCCTACTGTACAATAGCCAATTTATTAATTAGCTATTTCAATGAATACACACAAATAGCCTATAAATAATGTTGAACCGTTTCCGTTATTAGGCTGTAACAGTAGTGTTGTTATTACAGGTGTGCACCAGGTGTTGCATCATTCAGATGAATAAAATATGTTGAAGTTTGCTCTATGAAGAAGTTAGCACTTTTATAAATGTCGCATAAAGCAAAAAGGTGGTAAATCTGGTTCCTCCCTGCATGGTTCCTTGTAGTAGGCTAGTTTATAGACTGCTGGAGGAGGGCTGGGAGGTGCCGTGCAGCACGCATGTGAATAACGGTGCAGACATCTGATGCCTAATTTGGTTTGCTGGGCGGGGAGCCGCTGCTATAGTAAGGCAGGACAGGAGCCGAGGACCTCCAATCTACCATTTTCTACCACTGGAGACCCCGGAGAACAAAGACTAGCCGACAGAACCAGAGTGTCTGCAAGGTAAATAACTTTTTTCTTTTTCTTTTTCTTTTTAAATAGCCTATAAATCCTTTTCGCGATCTGACTTGTACACTGACTGATGATAACGTGTTTGAGTGAGTGCAGGTAGGGAAATGTCTTGTTTGGCAGCAACTTGTTGCAACTTGCTGTAGCCTACCTGCATGCCTCTTGAAGAGTTGAACGTCCAGTCGGGATGATTGTTGCGTGTTTGCGCAGGTGGGTGGTGGGGGTTCATTCCGCAGGCCAGTGTTACACAGTGGACACTTTGTTTCACATGGTTTTCTAATGACATCATTGTCTGAGTTAGTTTGGAAAGGCGTCTTGTCGTTAGTAGCCTACCTATAGACTAAATGGTGGTGGTGGTGGTGGGGGGAGGGGGTCGCCAAGCTATTCCTATGTCTTCAGCTGTGTCTGTGGCACCCCGTGTTAGTTATAACGACTTTATATTGTACTAGTACATAACGGTATTTTCTATAGCTGTGATATTCCTGCGTGATTTTCTGTGCGTTTTTCAGATTTACAAGCATTTGCATTTTTTTTTCTGTGATAGCTATCGGCCTGTATCCGTCTAAAAATGAGAATTCCAGGTTGAGTGTTATTTTTGTGTGTTTCAGTGGTTTATGTGTAGTAGTGTAGTGTGCTGTGGGGGAGCAGGGTGCGGCATG
>NC_139635.1:34823520-34863520 GCF_964638095.1 Poromitra crassiceps
TCGAGAGCCGCCATTTCAGCAAATCATACAGAGATAAATCATCATCAGAGGCATATTTCTCCACCGCCAGCTTCAATAGTGCAGAATGTATTGCGGTGACAAGACGTGTTGTGTTTTGAGTAATGCGGGTGACTTTCGGTTCTTCATAAGCTGGAAAACCCCACTCTGTTGCTCTGGTATCGTTGTTGGTATTACTCTGTCCACGCGTAAAACACACAGCACAGTTGATTGAAACGAGTTCACATCCATTCTCTGGGCATTGCTGAACGTATAGGGTATCGTTTCGTATTTTTCCGATACCAGTGCTAAAACGATCCTTTTTTGTTGTATTTACCGGGACCTAAACGGTCCCTAAAATGATACTTTTTTAAATGTTAAGTGGATTTAAACATTTTTTTATAGGATTTCAAACAATGTTATGTATTACACCCTCATGTTAGTGAAGGTGCATGCAGCGGTGGTTTCGGAGGACTGAAGGGTGGAAATTTCACTCTGCAGCTCGGTCATGGCACCTAAATGAGGCACCTAAATCTACCCAACCCAACCCTAGTTCAAAGTAATTCTGGGAAATGTAGGAAATCACTAACTGAAGTAGAAGTAGTTGAGGCAGGAGGATGCAGACTGGGGACACCAAACAAATGACCACAAAATAATTCCTGGAAGGTATTGGACATCACAGATTGTATTGATGGTATATAACCAAGATATGTTTTCTCCTTTAAGATTTTTTTCCCTTTACAGTAGTTGAAGGGGCTGTGAGTGAGGGAATCTGTGAGTGAGGGAATGAAGGGGGAGGGTCCTGGTGATGACAGACTAGCTGTGGGGTGGGTGGAGCTAGAGCCCGGGGCCACGCCCCTCTAAAGGGATGTGTGTAGGGAGGAATGTCAGGGTGACATGGGCGACGCAGGAATGCTGCTGAGAGGGCAGCCTTGACTTTGATATGAAGCAGAGAACGGGAGAGAAACTGAGGTTCGACCAGTTAATCATCTGCAGATTAAGATGAATTAAGATGACAGCGCTGGCTTCATGATTTTGATTTGAAATTGTTTCGTCTTTCATTGTTTCCCTTGTTGTTGTTGTTTCAGCCATTCATGAAAATACAATGGCATCATTGTGTGTCTCAGCAAACTGGCATGTAGGCCTACAGAGCCGGCAAGCTGTTGCCCTCGTGTGGTCACTTGTAGTTCTCATGTGGTCACTTGTAGTTCATTATCTAGACGTCCTCTTCTGACCGAGAATATGACAACCTTTTAACCCCTCTATAACAATTAAAGGCGCTGTAAGCGATTCTGGAGGAAGGATTGAGTCAACATGGTTCTCATTCCCAAGTAGTCAAATACTGACGCTTTGGGTTGGTGATCCGGTCCAGAACACCATGAGAACTGTGTTGACTCAATCCTCTTTCTCTCTCCTGATTGGATGAAGTGGGATGGGATTCCAGAAAAGTTTCTCTTCTGTTTGGGACTGGGAGGGAGTCCCATGTTACTGACTCAACATGCTATATCAGTGATTGCTGTCAGATTATAGAACAATTTAACTTATTTTACCAAAAGATATCGCTTACAGCAGCTTTAATATTGAACTCATTGCTGACCAATTCTCTCTATCTTTTTTTTTTTTTTTTTACACAGTTCGCTCTGTGCGAGTGGCTGAGGGAGAAAACCAGAAGAATCCAACTCATCTGCACCAAAGGGAATAAAGAAGAGTGCCGAATCCCACCGAAACTTTTTCCCAGTTCCACTCTCTCGTCCGACTACATCTCCCATCATGCCTGTAGTCATCCACTCCAACCCCCTCCTATGGACACGTTTGTGTGCTCTGATCTTCTCGTGCGTGGCCTTCTCGGTGGCCGTGCACGGGGGGCGGCTCTGGCACGGCACCGGCGACTGGTGCATCTTCTGCTGGGCGTTCAGCTTCGCCGGCACCCTGCTGGTCCTCTTGGTGGAGCTGTTCGGCCTGCAGGCCCGCGCGCCCGTCTCCTGGAAGAACTTCCCCATCACCTTCGCCTGTTTCGCCGCCCTGCTCTGCCTGTCCGCCTCCATCATCTTCCCCCTCTACTTCCTCAAGGGCTCCACTGGCCCCAGCGAGACCCGCGACTACCGCATCGTGGCCACCGTCTTCTCCTGCCTGGCCACCATCACCTACATCAGCGAGGTGTGTAGGGGGGGAATAATAAGGTTTCACCCTTGTGGCTAATGAACGATCAAAGGTTCAAAAAGTCTTCTGCAAAGTTTTATTCATACATGTATGGGTCAGTTCAAGAATGACAATAACTTGGAAACTCAAATTTTTATACTCTGATAACAACAAATTGTCATTAGTTATCATGTCATCCCAGATACTCAACTTGCACATTCAAACGGACACATATGCATTATTCAAATACATATATGCATGTACCTTAGTTTCGTAACACAAAGCGAACTGCAGCCGCTAACGTTAGCTTTACTTGGAATACATGGAACACAGTGAATCCTTAATCCTTCAGTCATATGCTCTGCTAGGTGACTTCATCTCTGCTCGTATGAAACAAAGGCAAAGAGACAAAGAGAAATATAAAAAGACTATTCTTAATGAAAGGAAAAACACACTAATATATCATTTGATTATTTGATTTCCTCCAGGTGAGCATCAGCAAGGCGCGTCCCGGTGAGGTGGCCGGCTACATGGCCACCGCCCCGGGCCTGATGAAGGTGTGCGAGACCTTCGTGGCCTGCATCATCTTCGTCTTCATCAGCGAGCCGGTGGCGTACGACCGCCACGCCGCCCTCAAGTGGTGCATGTCCGTCTACTGCGTCTGCTTCATCCTGTCGGCCGCCATCATCGTGCTCTGCGTGTGCGAGTGCACCGGCTGCCTCCCGTTCCCCTTCGCCCGCTTCCTCTCGGCCTACGCCCTGCTGGCCGTGGCCCTCTACCTGACGGCCACCATCATCTGGCCCCTCTACAACTTTGACGCCGACCACGGCGGCAACAGCAGGAGGCCCCCCAACTGCAGCTGGGGCAGCATGGGGCTGTGCATGTGGGATAAGGTCATGGTGGTGTCCGTGCTCACCGCCGTCAACTTCCTCCTCTATCTGGCCGACCTCATTTACTCCGCCCGCCTGGTATTTGTCAAAGCCTGAGGAGGAGGGGGGGGGAGGGGGAAGAGAAACAGCATTATTGGAGGGAGAGAGAGAGACAGAGAGAGAGAGAGATGGAGAGGTTGAGGTCACTGGCTATGTTTACATGTACAACAATATTCCCTGTAAAGGCGTAGGTTTTTATCTTGGTCAGTCGGTGCATGTGAATGCTTCCAAAGACCCGGATAAACTCCTGTCTCCATTATGAGAGAGCTGAATGAGATTGCTGGTAAGGTGCTGATGTGATCAGGCATGTCAATTCCTTCTTCTGTTTACTGTTGGTTCTTCAGATCGGTGCAAGGTTACGTTCCGTTGTAATGCGAGAAATAGTCCATTTCTCCATGTATTAACAGAGTGGATGAGGCCTTAACCAGGAAGAAAGCTAACACTCCGAATACTGTGTGCACGTAAACGTAGTCAGTGATGAGCAATGAGGACAAACCAAAGTAAATGGCGGCTTACTGTTGTTGTTGTTGTTGTTGTTGTTGTTTGCATATACGTGTGTGTGTGTGTGTGTGTGTGTGTGTGTGTGTATGTATACACACACACACACACACACACACACACACACACACACACACACACACACACACACACACACACACACACACACACACACACACACACATATATAGTATGTCAATGTTCTGCCTAAAGTCTGTTTTTAATTTGATTTCAGCCATAAAGAGACTGCCAAGCAGTATTTCTGTTATTTGATGCCAAAGGAGAAAATGTAGGAAAGAATTTATGTCCAAAGCCAAGATCATGTTAATTGATAAGAAGAAAAGTTTTGAATTCCATACAAAAAGAAGTCCAGAAGAAAAGTCCAAAGAAAGATGGATTTTTAAAAAATAATTATTTCACTAAAGTAATCCCTAAATTACAATTTGATTAATAGCAAATATGTTTCTTTAAAAAATAGCTCAATTCCATTTTGTTTCCCCTACAGCACGCAGGGCTGAGGATGTTTTCACTAATCCAGTTGTATAATTCATCAATTATATAATTAATTGGAGGATTTTTTTTTTGTATACGCCTTTAATGTTTCAAGACTTGAAGTAGGCTAGTACAAAAAATAGTTTACATGATGTAATGAGGAATGCTAGGCTAGCTTTTTGCTCATTATATTGTATGTATATCTACAAGCTACAATCAATGACAAGAATATATATGTGGTAAGAACATTATGCAAGATTGTGGATTAAAAAAAAGACAATTATGGTTTAATGTGCACTAATGTTAGTATTTTATATATGTGTTCCAACTCTCTGTATGTTGGTGCCTCAAAATGTCAAAGCATCTATCAGTGTCTAACTCACACCACTAAACTAATATACCATCTCAATTGGGCCCATTGGTTTTGTACTGCTGTAAAAATTCCTCTGAGAAAAAAAATCTCTTTTTCTTGGTGTTTGTTACGTTCTTTTATATTCCACTGTTCATGTTTTAAGTGTGCATACCGCATCAGTGTTGTTGGAAAATGTAATCCAGTGTTTCAATAAAACCACATGGTAAAGAGGTGTGTGGTCGTATTAATATTAATAGTATTGTATCGTCACATTTTTTGATTTGTTAAAAGCACACTATTATCCAGTTTTATGATCACTATATGATGATGATGATGATATATGTATAGGCTATTCCACTCAATTCCTATCAAATTCAAGATCATCCAATTTGGTAACGAGCTCAAATGACATAAAGGTAGATTGAAATCTCCGCCCTGTTTTGCTCTGCAGCCCTCTCGTTATAAATAATGTATGGCTCAGGTCACATGTTCTTCATGATGCTTTCATTCAAAGCCATCTACTGTAGGGGGCCCTAAGCAGCCGCTTAGTTCGCTTATGCCTAGGGCTGGCCCTTCACCTACAATCGGACTGAATAGATAAACAGAGTGATATGCCAGTTGCCTTGGCTAAGGCTATTGTGCTGGACATTTCTGTGATAAACAAAGAGAGACTTGCATGGAGATGGAGAGATGTCCTTTTGTTTTCATGTTTGCAAACAGGCCAGTGCTCACACTATGAGTGTTGTCAGGCAAAGGGCGAAACAATCTGCTTGTCTGCCTTTCTTATAGCGGAAAACAGCCGAGTCATGAGAAGTCCAGATAACACAATCTGATAAAGGGACTGAATTTAGGCTTTTCTCTGGGCAAGAATACTTGTTTCTCGTGAACAATTACAGAAGACAGAGACTCCATTCAACTCAGAAATTATATTATGTGGGGGCGTCCGGGTGGTGCAGTGGTAGACTCCCTGCCTACCAACACGAGGGTTACCTCCGGCTTGGTCGGGTCAGTCCATACAGGCACAATTGTCCGTGTCTGCGGGTGGGAAGCCAGATTAAGGGTATGAGTCTTGGTCGCTGCACTAGTGCCTCCTCATGGTCGGTTGGGGCGCCTGTTTCGGAGGGGAGGGGAACTGGGGGGAATAGCATGATCTTCCCATGCGCTTCCTGCCGATGAAACTCCACGCTGTCAGATGAAAATAAGTGGCTGGACGACTGCACATGTATCGGAGGAAGCATGTGCTAGTCTACAACTCTCCCCAGATCGGCAGAGGAGGTGGAGGTGGACAGCAGGGGGAATTGGCCAAGTACAATTGGGGAGAAAATGGTGGTAATCTGGAGGGAAAAAATAGATAAAAAAAAAAAAAAAAAATTATTATATTTGATACATGATGAATAGAATGGTAAGGTTTTGGTGATAGGATTTTTTGGGGAGGCAAACAAGAACAGGTCTAAACTGGCCTCTAGCTGTCTCAGGGTCAGAAGTGCTGAACAGCAGTTTGCAAATTTCCACAAAGACATGAGAGTATGTTCCACATATTAAAGACATTAAAATAGTATAATAGTTACAATTTCCATTACAGCTGCTCTAGAGCTGGGCAGTTATTCAATATGGTCATTGTGTATTTGTCTTGTGGAGTCCTATTGTCGTCATATGGTGATATTGTAATATTGTGGCACACAATTATGTTTCAGTCTTGTTTGACTAGATGTTTGTTTGATCACACTTAACTTAAAACACACACACACACACACACACACACACACACACACACACACACACACACACACACACACACACACACAGAGAGAGAGAGGAGGTGTGGTTGCAGGTGTCTGTTTTGTATAATGTAGTCATCTCTGTGATATATCAGCCCCTGTCAGAGCGAAGTAGCCCTCCACTCTGCTCTGTCGACACATGGCCCACACAGGCTCCCCACTGGACCGGGACCAGTTCTGCTGCCCCATCTGCCTGGACATGCTGAAAGAGCCGGTGGCCATCCCCTGCGGCCACAGCTACTGCATGGGCTGCATCAGCGGCTACTGGGGCGGCGAAGACCATCCCTCCAAGAGCAGCAGCTGTCCGCAATGCAGGCAGACCTTCAGCCCCAGACCCATCCTGAAGAGAAACACCATCCTGGCCGAGATGGTGGACAAACTATCCAGGATGGACCTCCTGCAGGAGTCTCTGCCTCACAGCTCCGTCGGCCCCGGAGACGTGGCGTGTGACCTGTGCCCGCCCGGGGCGCGCCGAGCGGCCAGGTCGTGTCTGGTGTGCCTGGCGTCGTACTGCGAAGCCCACCTGAGACCCCACCAGGAGTGTGCGGCGCTGAGGAAGCACACGCTGGTGCCGGCCAGCATGCAGCTTCAGCACAGGGTGTGCCCCCAGCACGACAAGCTGCTGGAGGTCTACTGCCGCACCGACCAGCTGTGTGTGTGCCTGCTGTGTGTGATGGAGGATCACAGGGGCCACGACACTGTGCCAGCTGCTGCAGAGAGAGCCGAGAGACAGGTAACTGATCATCTGTCTTACTGACTGACCCTGCTGAAAAAAACCAGCACAGACCAGCAGCTTTGCGGGTCAACTTGCTGATGACCAGCTTGGCTTTGCTGATGGCTCAGTGGTTAGCACTGTCGCCTCACAGTATAAGAAGCTTGTGGGTTCGAATCTCCACCCCGGTCCTTTTTGTGTTGAATTTGCATGTTCTCCCGGAGTTTGTGTGGGTTTCCTCCACAGTCTAAAGATTATGCTATGTTTGTGTAGTATCGCAAAGTAAAATGTGTAGTATCTATATCATGTATGTAATCTTTGTTGTGTGTTTAGATATATGATGTAGTATATTGTGATGATGCTATGTAAAGCCCTTTGAGACATGCTTGTGTGTGATAAGGGGCTATAAACAGAATTGAACTGAACTTGCTGGTCATGCTGCTGACCAACTTGCTGGTCTTGCTGGTTCCTTACCTGCAAACATTTGATCAATTGATGCAATACATACAATGATATTCTATTATCTGTAGCCTATTTGGCACTTTCTATATTGTGGACATGGGCAATGTGACAGAAGTAGAGAAAGCAACGTATCATGTATGAAAAGTTTCTTGTTAGTTTTCACATTTTACCTTAATGTCTGCATAGATGGTTTGTCGACTATGCACGCTGCCAGCATCACCCTGATTCATATTTACATTTACACACTTCTAGAGTCAATGAGCTGCTTCACTGGAGCAGCAGTTCAGGGTTAGCGTTGTTGATGAGGGTTAGGGTTGTTGGGTTAGGGTTGTTGGGTTAGGGTTAGGGTTGTTGATGAGGGTTAGGGTTGTTGGGTTAGGGTTGTTGGGTTAGGGTTAGGGTTGTTGGGTTAGGGTTAGGGTGGTGGGTTAGGGTTAGGGTTGTTGGGTTAGGGTTGTTGATGAGAGTATTACTCATTCATTTAATTTGACCAGCCTGCTCACAGGACAGTCAGGGGATTTGACCATATAAAACAGCAGCCACCATCTATCCAGTCACAAGCCCACTTGTCTTTATGAGCCTGTAGGGCTCCGTTATCGCAAAAGGAAGTGGTAGGGAAAACACACAACTAACCCCATTTTGAACTGAGGAAGTCATAAATTGATATCAGGCTATATGGTTTCACCTGTAAGAACTTCCCTGATAAGTATCAGACTTACGGCCATAAAAATGTAACAGTTCGATGTTGTTCAGACTGATTTCCATTCCCATAGTCAAATGTCAGCTGCTCTCTGCCTTTGGGGCTGCAAGATGATAGAAATCTTCACATTTGTTATTCAACATGCATGCGTGCATATGTGCGTGTGCGTGTGTGTGTCCTGATACTGGCATTTGAACAGTCTGTTATTTTGAATGAGCTCCAAGTTTCCATATGCAAAGCCCTTTTGAAACTGATCTGATGTGATGCACAGCTCCTGAGAGACTTCTGGTTACAGTAAGAAAGGTTTTACAGACGAAACACAAACTCAATGTTTGTCACCACCACAGCATCTGATAATACAGAAAGAGAGTCAACCCGATATTATCATTATTATTATGATGATGATTATTATTATTAGTGCAGTGCCCGTTCCCTCACTCATTCTCTCCCCTGGTGTCTCAATCTCTCTCCTGGTGTCTCTCTCCACATGAGCAAGCACTTTGCAAAAAGAGAAAAGTCTTAATCGGCATTCAGTGCGTCCTATTATATGAAATAAATGTTTCCCTATTTAAAATGCTGAAAGCACAGCCAGTGTTGTGAAAGTTGGTGTACTGTTGAGAGAAAATAATATGGGATTTGGATCTGTTGTTGCCACAAATATAAGCAATGTCACCAGAGGGATTCAAAACTCTGTCCCAAACCAGGAGTCCAGACCAATGACTTGTGCTTTTTCAGGCAACAGGGGCTACCCTTATTTGTGTCTCATTAAATCAGTTGTACACATTGTCTAACTTATTTCTGTGGACATGTTGCTACGGTGTTTGCATGCGCAAAATACTGCATGCCTGCGTTGTTATCAACTCTTATTGCTGCTAACCATGGCTAGCCTGGCTAGAGCTAACCCCTGGCTGGTATTCCGACTTACATATTATCTGTGTTTATTGAGCTTAAAAAAAAGATAGTATCATCATATCAAATCAGTGTCATCCAGAGATGGGGACTTAGACTTGAGACTTGGACTGCAGTCGCACTTTGCAAAGGATGGACTTGTGGTAGAGTTGATATCTAGGTCAAAGGCCCCCTTTAAACATATATATTGTTTTTTTCCCCTTTCAAATGTTTGCTTATTATAAACAGAGAGATGGTAATCAGATGCTGGGAGGAAGAAGCTGACTTCCATCACATCACCAACATTACAGACTACAAAGTGGCTAGCCTATGGTACTGTACCACTACCAACATGCACTTGGGGGATCTACGCAGCATTCAAGCGCCAGGGGTGGCCAGGCAGGCGCCCATACAGACTGTGCAGATGCAGGTCTGCTTTAAGTGTTCTAATCCTAGGCTACATATAGCCTAACTTATCATTATTATTACTGTAAGCGGTATTAGTTTCAATGGCAATTAGTGTTGCATTGTAAATAACCCCTGAAAATAGGAGTCTCAAGTTTTAGGCTATATGAGGGATGCACAGATATGACAATTTTGGCCGATGCTGATAAACGATATTAACATTGCTGTTATGGCCGATAAACGATATTTATCGATGTCGATATGATCTGTATAAAACCACATTTCTATGATCATCACATTTTGTACATACTGAAAAACACATGTAAACACTGAATTTGAAAAAGTAATGCATTTCTTTATTTCCAAAACCTTTGGAAAAGCCCATAAATCATAGATTTACTGCATTATTTCATATCAATGTGAAGAATTTGGCTGATAATGATAACCGATATTAACATTGCAACATCTGACTGATACCGATATGTTAAAAAATGACTAACGTCGGCCGATACCGATATGATTGCCGATATCGTGCATCCCTAGATGGGCTACAAATAATTTTGATGTAAAATCATTCTTCTCTCTGCCCCAGCCGAGATTAATAATAAAACAAATAATAATGTAAAAATAAAACTTTAGCTTAAAACCTTTCCTTGACACAAAACACATTTTTATCAGCAGTTTCAGAAGCCAAAACTGTTACAAACAACATTTCCCAGAATTTCCCTAGGCCGGGGCAATAAATCAATAGCAATATATATTGGCGATAGAGAATTCATCAATACAATAAAAAAATTGTTCAATATATATCACCATGTTTCTTGATAATGGAGCGTGTTACGAGTGACACTCAAACAGTCAATGAAATCCTAAAGTTCCCAACCGAGCATATCTATTACACAGCTGAAACACTCAATTTGTGTGTTTTTAATTGTTGTGTTAACATCAAAATGATTGCCCTGTGTGGCTTGATAAATAAGCTGGTTCAAAATAAAGTGGTTAAATTTAACCTTTTTTCTCATGGTCTTTATTAAAAATTATCAATAATTATCGCCAACGATTGACATGAAATATTGTATATCGATACATTTTTGGCTATATGGCCCAGCCCTAAATCTCCCCCACAGGAAATGAGTCCATGCCTCTTTTCTTTTTACCAGGATCATCAAGACCTTTATGTGTATTACCCAAAGATAAATGTATAATGTGAGAAAAAAAAAGTGGGGGAAAAAAGTAACGTGAATAAACTGTAAATTAGGCTCAGTGAATTAAACAGCTGAAACAAGTGAGCCCGGACCAAGCACTTTCCTGAGGAAAATGTGTTTTTGTGCCCAGTATGATAGAACAGTTAGTGACAGATTAATTATTCTACCTGCTTTAAGAAAAAGGCTATAATAGAAGTGTCTGGGAAGAGTACTAACAACTCTATAACTCAGCAAATGCAATTAGAGTGTGAATTCACAATGAATGAGTAGGCTGCACTGAAATAAACCAGACAGGAATTCAATTTCAAATATAAAATCAACTGTTCATTGCTGATTGTATTTAATTGTGGACTAATGAAAAATATACAAAAAGTACAGCAAACTAGACTAGATTTTTAATTAATCAGTTTCTTTCATGTAAATTGAGATCTCCATCTTCCAACCATCCTAAACAGCCTCCACTTTTCCTAACTGGAGGCATTGATGCCTGATGCAACTTTTCAATAGCAATATATGACAATACAGATAATTTGTTTCATATAATTTTGAGACACTAATTATTTGCATTCATTCATTTAGAACATAATTGTTATGAAAATCACTCAATCAATGGTCTGACAATGTGTCAATTGATAGACGATTATAATATAAATGTATTGTCCTGCCCAATATTAAATGACCTCTCTTGTGTGGACTATCATGTGTTTTTTCAAGTTCCCTTCACGACCAAAATATTTCCCACAGACTGAGCATTTAAATGGTTTATCTCCTGTGTGGACTCTCATGTGTCGATTCAATGTTACTTTCTGACCAAAACTGTTACCACAGACTGAGCATTTAAATGGTTTATCTCCTGTGTGGACTACCATGTGTTGTTTCAAGGTTCTTTCACGACCAAAACATTTCCCACAGACTGAGCATTTAAATGATTTATCTCCTGTGTGGACTCTCATGTGTCGATTCAATGTTACTTTCTGACCAAAACTGTTACCACAGACTGAGCATTTAAATGGTTTATCTACTGTGTGGACTATCATGTGTTTTTTCAAGTTTCCTTCATGACCAAAATATTTCCCACAGACTGAGCATTTAAATGGTTTATCTCCTGTGTGGACTCTCATGTGTTGATTCAATCTTAATTTCAGACCAAAACCTTTACCACAGACTGTGCATTTAAATGATTTATCTCCTGTGTGGACTAACATGTGTCTTTTCAAGGTTCCTTCACGACCAAAACTGTTACCACAGACTGAGCATTTAAATTGTTTATCTCCTGTGTGGACTACCATGTGTTCTTTCAAGGTTCTTTCACGACCAAAACATTTCCCACAGACTGAGCATTTAAGTTGTTTATCTCTTTTGTGGACTATCATGTGTTGTTTCAAGGCTGCTTTACAATCAAAACTGTTACCACAGACTGAGCAATTGTGGACTCTCATCATGTGTCCAGTCAAGTCTCTGTTATGACCAAATCTTTTACCACAAATTGAGCAATTAAATAGTTTATCTCCTGTGTGGACTCTCATGTGTCTGGCCAAGTTTCTGTTATAAACACATATTTTACCACAAGACTGAGGTTCACTAGTTTCCGTCCAATCATCACTGTCTTCAGTCTCAGAAGAGTCTGAAGTCTTGACATCACTGGCTGGTTCTGATGCTCTGCAGTCCTCTCCATCAGCTTCTGTTTTCATCTGTTCAGTTGAGCTGCTGGCCAGAAGCTCTGCCTCTCTCTTCTCCTCAGTTTGGCTTTGATGAAGCTGTGAGGACTGAGGTTTCTCTTCCTCATCTTCACGCTTCACAGGAACAGGAGTGAATTGGAACTTGGTGATATCAGTCTCCTCCAGCCATTGAAGCTGCTCTCCATCCTGACTGATCCAGAGCTCCTCCTGTTCCTCTTTAATGTGTGGGGGCTCTGTGTCTTCCTGCCTGGTCAAGAGTTCCTCCTGGTCAGAGATGGGCAGTATTTTAAATACGGTACATGTATTTAAAATATGTATTTCAAATACATTTGTATATTTTGTCATTTGTATTTGGCTGGACTGAGAAAAATAAGATGTAATTTGTATCAAAATACATTCAGACCTTGTATTTTGTCTATTTTAAATACATAAAATACATTTTAAAAATGTTATGTCATTTTATTCTCAAACCAGGTTTAAATGTGGAATAAAAAAAGGCAAGGTCACTGACATGTCACTTCTACTCTGCCTCTGATTGGCTTACCTTCAGAACAAACTCAACCACAAATCAGAGACAGACTTCACATCACTTCTTCCCCTAAACTAGTAATGAAGCCTTGTGTTGGTGGAAATTCCCCCCGAGATAAATTACTAATATAAATGCGATGTTTCGATATTGCATGCACTGGCCTATCGGCAAATGAAACGGTTTACTGCATATTCAAACCAGTGTATGAGAATACCAATGTGTGAGAGACAATGTGGCAGTGTGGGTCACGATTGTGATGTCATCAGTGATGTCACTCGAGCAATTGTTGTGATGTCATCAGTGATATCACTCGAGCAACTGTTTGCCCAACTGTGATGTCACTCAGGCAGTTGTGATGTCATCAGTGATGTCACTCGAGCAACTGTGATGTAGTATGAGCCAACGGCGCACAGTTGCACGATGGCACATAGGTGGGTGGTCTGTCAGTCACGATTTTGGGAGCCCATTGAGCGGGCGATTTATGGCGCATCATCTCCAGAGTCTCCACCAATACCAATACATAATACTAATATTATGATGTCAGATATCTATGGCTAAACATGGTCAAAGTTCGAAAACTTGAAGTTAATATGTAGAACTGCTGCCTGTAAGTCAAAAGCCCTCACAGAAGGTGATTAACAGCTGAAGTGAGGGAGAAATTACCTGTGCTGAATAACAGCTCAAACTGAAATGGAAGAACTGTAGTGTGTTAGACGTAAAGGAGAATACTATCACAGAGGACTAAAGACATGATTTACCATCTGAAGAAACCAGACCAGAAAATTTCACATTTGAGAAGCTGGAATCAGAGAATTAGGACATTTTTCCTGAAAGAAATATTGCTCAAAAATGATGAATAGATCATCAAAATAGGCAGTTAATGTAATATTAATATTTGGCGAATAATCGATGAATTGACTAATCATTGCAGCTCTTTATCGGTTTTTATAAAATGTATTTTTATGTATTTTCAAAATAGGTATTTGTATTTCAAATACATTTTTAAGACCAGTATTTTGTATTTGTATTGTGATACATTTTTTGAGCAAGTATTTGTAATTTGTATCAAAATACTTTTTGATGTATTTTCGCCCATCTCTGCTCCTGGTCCTCTTTATTATGTGGAGGCTCTAGGTCCCCCTGGTCTAGACTGGGGCTCCACTCCTGCAGCGCAGGGGGAACTTCTTTAATGACTAACTAACCTCGCGTCACCAGGCTCTTCTCGGCGAGAAAGAGCCTGGCTCCCGCCCACAATTGATTTTGTCACCCTACTGGTTCCCGTCTAGAGCCCGCCCTAGACCGGATGGCAGCGTTTCTAGCTCGTCAACTTTCACGTTAACTTGACAATTTGACCCAAGTATCAGAATCCTCTTTCACCGTTTTGACCGGTGTGTCAGGCGGTGGTGGCGGAGATGCCATATTGCATAAACGTTTTGTTTTATGTAACGCTAGCTTTGTTTTGATCAGACTCTAGTTTAGGTAACATCACCGCGTCAAGCTAACGGCAACAAAGACGTTGTTAGGCGCATTGCCATCCGGTGTTAATTCTGGGTCCGGGGTTTACGCCCCCATGACAAAAAGCGGGGTGGAAGGTGCCCAGACTATGACTAACAGCTGCTGGAAGTCTGGAGGTATGGCTACTCTGTGTAACCGCACTACAGGATTTAAAACGGTGTCCAACAGCTTTCGTGGTTGCTCGTTCTTTTTGGAACAAGAAGATTCTAGCCTGATATCAGACTGAATTGTTACCTCGTTACACTCCATTTCCTCCTTCAGAAGCAATCAACTCGGAGGAGTGGTAAGATCCGATGGTCTGGAGTCAGGCAGAGTAGCTTCCTCCACGTACTGTATCTTATTTCAAACAGCACAAATATCACTTCAACGGCCGCAGTTAGTCGTTCACCAACGATGTCAGGTCTTGGACATTATACATTTCCATACAGCGACACAGGAACGTTTCCTCATGATCGTTTTACTGACAAACGTTGTTCTTCACAACGTTAGCTCCGATAGCTTCACAGCTACCATTCATCTGGATAGAAGCGCGTCTTCTTCATCCTCTGTGCTATACGGAAAAACGAGCCTCGTCTCCAGTTTATATATTCGCGATAATATCATCAATACATGCAGTCTTATGTTGTCAATTACAGATGTAAACTATCTGTGTATACTTACTATAACGCTAATGAAAGGGGGGAAATCGGTAATGTAGGGCTTACAAACCATGTTACAAACACTGGCCGCCATCTTGTCCAATGAGTCCGTTCCCGTTTTGGGCAGACCACGCCCTGCGTTCCCAGCAAGCAAAATTACGTCATGATAACGCTGTGATGACGTCTTTCAGGGACGTCCAGGACGTGGCCAAATCACAGCCGGTTTGGTGATGATGATTTAGACGTCTGCGGGAACGTCAAGCTGACATCGAAATATGATCGTTACCATGAATGGGCACGTTCAGGTATTCTGCTATGTACACAGAGTATATTCAGCAGCTTTATACATAATAAAGCTATAATTATGTCCAGATTAACAATTTATGCTACATTTAAAAAATATAGCCTATAATAGTAGCCTACCCTGTGTGGGATTTGAACTCGAGAGCAATTCTAACACTACGCTATCTGTTCGCTGAAATAATCTGCTGTACGTTGGAGTAATATAGCCTACCGTTTCAAAACATGGACCCATTGTTCTTTTTATAGCCTACCGGTATAACATCCATGGGGAGTTGGGACAGTTTTAATAAAAACAAAAGCTAATTTAATTCAAACCTTAATCTGGAAGAATCATTGAGGGATCCCTTAAAATTTACAAGTGTCACCACCAGTGCTGCTGCATATGCAGGCTATACGAGACACGAATATAGCCTAGGCTATAGGCCTACTGTAGGATTATGGCAGAAACTTGTTTTATATTAAAACGTTGGTGTCAAGTCTTTGTGGATCGGACATCACAGTGTAACCGTCTACAAATTATGTGTAAGAAGAACCCCGAAAACACATTGCAGACAATTGCAGGATTCCCCCGCAATTCATCTCCTCGTCCACCTCCACCAATAAACAGTTTGTTGCTGATCACTCGGATTTTGGATAAATAGCCCAGGCTGAGAAATACGTGATTGATTGCAACCATTTAGTTATCCTCATGGATATTTCAGTGGTGACTGGTGAGTGAAATTAGTTGGATAGTGATTATACAGTGATAATCTGGGCCAGATCTGACTCGTCGTGATATTAGGCTACTTGAATCCATAATGCCTCCAATAAGTAACGTGAATAAACTGTAAATTAGGCACAGTGATTTAAACAGCTGAAACAAGTGAGCCCGGACCAAGTACTTTCTTAAGGAAAATGTGTTTCTGTGCCCAGTATATGATAGAACAGTTTATAGTGACAGATTAGATTATTCTACCTGCTTTAAGAAAAAGGCTATAATATAAGTGTCTGAGAAGAGTAGCCTACTAACAACTCTATAACTACACTGAAATAAACCAGACAGAAATTAAATTTCAAATATAAAATCAACTGTTCATTGCTGATTGTATTTAATTGTGGACAACTAATTAAAAAGATATAAAAAGTACAGCATACTTTCTGACAGATTTGCCATTTGATATGTTGAGTCAGAACTTTGCCCTTTTATAAGTGAATGTCTTGACTGATGTTAGATTTTTAATGAATCCGTTTCTTTCATGTAAATTGATTATCTCCATCTTCCAACCATCCTGATCAGCCTCCACTTTTCCTAACTGGAGGCATTGATGCCTGATGCAACTTTTTCAATAGCAATATATGACAATACAGATCCTCATTTGTTTCATATAACTTTGAGACACTAATTATTTGCATTCATTCATTTAGAACAGAATAATTATGAAAATCACTCAATCAATGGTCTGACAATATGTGTCAATTGATAGACGATTGTAATGTACAATTATTGTACAGCCCAATATTAAATGACCTCTCTTGTGTGGACTATCATGTGTTTCTTCAGGGCTTGTTTATGACCACAACATTTCCCACAGACTGAGCATTTAAATGGTTTGTCTCCTGTGTGGACTATCATGTGTTCTTTCAAGCTTCCTTCACGACCAAAACATTTCCCACAGACTGAGCATTTAAATGGTTTGTCTCCTGTGTGGACTATCATGTGTTGATTCAAGGTTCCCTCACGACCAAAACATTTCCCACAGACTGAGCATTTAAATTGTTTATCTCCTGTGTGGACTATAATGTGGTTGTTCAAGCTTACTTTATAACCGAAACATTTGCCACAGGCTGAGCATTTAAATGGTTTATCTCCTGTGTGGACTACCATGTGTTGTTTCAAGTTCCCTTCACGACCAAAATATTTCCCACAGACTGAGCATTTAAATGGTTTATCTCCTGTGTGGACTCTCATGTGTTGATTCAATGTTACTTTCTGACCAAAACTGTTACCACAGACTGAGCATTTAAATGATTTATCTCCTGTGTGGACTATCATGTGTTTTTTCAAGTTTCCTTCATGACCAAAATATTTCCCACAGACTGAGCATTTAAATCGTTTATCTCTTGTGTGGACTCTCATGTGTTGATTCAATCTTACTTTCAGACCAAAACCTTTACCACAGACTGAGCATTTAAATGATTTATCTCCTGTGTGGACTAACATGTGTCTTTTCAAGGTTCCTTCACGAGCAAAACATTTCGCACAGACTGAGCATTTAAATGGTTTATCTCCTGTGTGGACTACCATGTGTTGTTTCAAGGTTCTTTCACGACCAAAACATTTCCCACAGACTGAGCATTTAAATTGTTTCTCTCCTGTGTGGACTAGCATGTGTTGTTTCAAGGCTGCTTTACAACCAAAGCTGTTACCACAGAATGGGCAATTGTGGACTCTCATATGTCTGGTCAAGTCTCTGTTATGACCAAATCTTTTACCACAAATTGAGCAATTAAATAGTTTATCTCCTGTGTTGACTCTCATATGTCTGGTCAAGTTTCTGTTATGAACACATCTTTTACCATAAGACTGAGGTTCACTAGTTTCCGTCCAATCATCACTGTCTTCAGTCTCAGAAGAGTCTGAAGTCTTGCCAGCACTGGCTGGTTCTGATGCTCTGCAGTCTTCTCCATCAGCTTCTGTTTTCATCTGTTCAGTTGAGCTGCTGGCCAGAAGCTCTGCCTCTCTCTTCTCCTCAGTTTGGCTTTGATGAAGCTGTGAGGACTGAGGTTTCTCTTCATCATCTTCACGCTTCACAGGAACAGGAGTGAATTGGAACTTGGTGATATCAGCCTCCTCCAGCCATTGAAGCTGCTCTCCCTCCTGACTGATCCAGAGTTCCTCCTGTTCCTCTTTAATATGTGGGGGCTCTGGGTCCCCCTGGTCCAGACTGGGGCTCCACTCCTGCAGCGCAGGGGGAACTTCTTCTTTAATGATGACCAACAGCTGCTGGAAGTCTGGAGGTACGGCTACTCTGTGTAACCGCACTACAGGATTTAAAACAGTGTCCAGCAGCTTTCGTGGTTGCTCGTTCTTTTTGCAACAAGACGATTCTAGCCTGATATCAGACTGAATTGTTACCTCGTTAGACTCCATTTCCTTCTTCAGAAGCAGTCAACTCGGATGTAGTCTCTTCTGATCACTGACCAACGTTGTTCTTCACAACGTTAGCTCCGATAGCTTCACAGCTACCATTCATCTGGATAGGAGCGTCTTCTTCATCCTCTGTGCTAAACGGAGCCTCGTCTCCAGTTTATATATTCGCGATAATATCATCAATACATACAGTCTTCTGTTGTCAATTACAGTTGTAAACTATATGTGTATACTTACTATAACGCTAATGAAAGGGGGGGATCGGTAATGTAGAACACTGGCCGCCATCTTGCCCAACGTCAAATTAGTCCGTTCCGGTTTTGGGCAGACCACGCCCTGCGTTGTATTCATGTTTTTCAGAATCACAATCAGAATCACTTTTATTGCCATGCAAGTTACATACGAGGAATTTGTCATCTGTATGCAGTAGCGGTCACATCAATATACAGGGATAAGAGGATAACTAACGGCAATCGCAAGGTTGCAAGTGCAATCAAATCGAATCACTATCTATAGCTACTACTATCTATGGTTTTTACCCTATGTTTGATGTAGCCTACTGTAATGCAATGTTGAAATGTTAACGCAAAATAAGAAAAGAAAATAACCTATTGAGGCAAGGTGGTGTTGTGTCTCCACACTATCTCTGACTTGGGGTAGCTTAAACCTTGTCTCTTTTTTTCCCATGGGGCTTTTGTGTGAGTCTTGCAATCAAGTCGGATTACATGAAATTCAACACTGCAATGTCTTGGGTTCCCAGCAGCACACCCACCAGGATTGAAGTCGATCGGACGGTTCTCGAGAGTCGAGATAAACAGCATTTTGTATTGCCAGTAGGTGGCGCTATGACTATGCATGTGTCAAAATTGCATGAAATGCAGCACCATACTCTGTCGGGTTTCAAGCAGCGCACTCCCCGAGTTTGAAGTCAATCGGACAGACGTTTCGCGAGATAAAAGGCTTTTTGTGTTGCCAGTAGGTGGCGCTATGACGAATTGCACGGAATTTGGCACTACACTATGTCAGGTTCCCAGTAGCACACGCCCCAAGTTTGAAGTTGATCGGACAAACGGTTCCCGAGATAAAACGCTTTTTGTGCTGTCAGTCGGTGGCACTATAACTATGCACGTGTCCGAATTGCATGAATTACGGTACTGCACTCTGTTGGGTTCCCAGCAGCACACTCCCCAAGTTTGAAGTCGATCTGACGAACTCGAGATAAACCGCAACTGTGTTGAGAGTAGGTGGCACTATGCTGAATTGCACAACGTTTGCGCTCTGCACTGCATCTGGTCCCCCTAAGCGCACTCCCCGATTTTGAAGTCGATCCGACCAACGGTTCTCGAGATACGCAAAGGACAGTCATCTAGACAGACGGCTGGAATTATAGTGAAAGATAGATTATTATTGTTATTATTATTTATTTATTTTTGTGAAATCATCTTACTGCACTGGTAGACCACCAGTTTCAACAAATCTTTACTCTTTGTCTCTTGTTTCGGAACATTTTCTGTCAAGTGAAACTGTGTTGGAGAAAGATCCTTATTTTCAAGATTTTCTTTGATCTTTTTGTATATAAAGTCATTTTGCCATATCAAGTGAAATGGATTGAAACCAGCATGATTATCTGCCAGTGCCGTGAGATGATTTGACTAGTGTGTGTGTGTGTGTGTGTGTGTGTGTGTGTGTGTGTGTGTGTGTGTGTGTGTGTGTGTGTGTGTGTGCGCGTGTGCGTGTGCGTGTGCGTGTGTGTGTGTGTGTCCAGAGGCAGCTGGGGCGGAGCAGGAGGAGCAGCAGGCAGAGGGTCCAGGCCAAGGAGAAGGAGTTGGCGGAGCTGAGACGGATCCTGGAGTCCCTCAAGGTGATTCACCGCCCTGAGCCCTGAGCCCTGATCCCAGAGCCTTAATCATATTCCGTACTGAGTTTTATCTTCATGCTACCGCTCATTTTGTAAAAGCAGGTGTCACACTATTCAAAATGGTGTATCTAGTTTGGGTGTGTCAACAACACCATGTGTGATTCTTTGACCTCTCTGGGCCTCGGTGCAGCGCTCTGCCCAGGCGGCGGCGGAGGACAGCGAGAGGATCTTCACGGAGCTCCTCCAGTCCATGGAGAGGAGGCGCGGGGAGGTGAGGGAGCTGATCCGAGGTCAGGAGGAGACGGCCGTCAGCCAGGCTCGGCAGCTGCTGGACAAACTGGAGCAGGACCTGAGTCAGCTGAAGAGGAGAGACGCAGAGCTGGAGAAACTCTCAAACACCGACGACCACATCTACTTTCTCCAGGTGACTGCACTCACTTCTATAGTGTCCTCACCAAGGACCTTGTTTACAGTATACAAATATTCTTTGACATTATACTAGATTCCATCATCAGTTTGAAGAATATTATATATAAAAAAAATATATATATACAGTATATATATACATATATATATATATATATATATATATATATATATATATATATATATATATATATATACACACACACACACACACACACACACACACACACACACACACACATATATATATATATATATATACACACACACATATATATATATAGCTTTAGCTTTTGATATACAGAAAAGTGGGGGAAATCAATACAAACCTAATGTTTTCCATCATTTTGTCACTTAATTGCATTTGGTCATGATATGTGTAAGAACCTTTTAAAAAGTTGGCATGTTAGTGGATAAATCAATGAACTTCACTTAGGAGATCAGTGAAGAAGGTAATTGTTCAGAGCTGCCAGTTGTCCAGTGAAGCAGTAAAGGGTTTACTGACCTGACCAAAGAGCGTGGAAGGAAAGAGACGACACTCCGGCCATTTTTGGAAACAGAATGCGCCTCGCAGTGGTCAGCTGCGGTAGTGCTGGCCCCTATAATCAGCCTCTCTAAACAGTAACTCAACGGGAGTTGAACCTCGGGTCCTTTTCATTAGGTATTTATCTTGAAAAAACTAAACAAAGAAAATGAAAAATTTTGCTTAGTTTCCACAATATGGTTGTTGTTTTACATCCCTGCACTACACCACTTCAATCAAGATTTGCAGTACGCCCGGAAAAGATGTGTATCCCAAAAGTTTAGAGTGTTCTCCCGTTGAGCTACTGTTTAGAGAGGCTGATTATAGGGGCCAGCGCTACCGCAGCTGACCACTGCGAGCCTGTGCGAGGTTCTTTTGGCGCTGTCACGCTTCCAAAAATAAAAAATGGCGGAGGCTGCTGGGCGCTGATGTTGCAATGGGGCAATATGGAGCTGTCATTTCTTTCCATAAAAGTTCTTTGACCTGACTCGACACGGTCAGGATTACCATAGATATTATATTACTATAGATGGGTCACCGCAGGCTCCGCCAATTCCTAACAAATGGTAGTAGCAAGTCTCCTAAGTGGGCGTGTCCATGTAAAACCATGGGCAAAACCCACATGACAAAATGACAGGAAGTGAGTTAAAGTTGAGCCATCTTGCTTGAATCCCATGATCTTTGGGATTACTCATCACCAGGGAAGAATGAATCCACTCCTGTGCCAGGGAGTCTGCAGGGGTTCATTTCAACACAAACCTTTCACTTTTACAACACTTTAAAACGATGTGACCTCCGTCTGTTTGTTAGTCTGTTAGCAGAATATCTTAACAAGTTATAGATGTATTTTGCACAGAACTTTGTGGAAAGGTTGGTCATGGGCCAAGGAAGAACTTCTATTCACGTGACTGTTCATACCCCTCTTTGGGGGAAGAGTGAGGCTGAGGCTGTGTCTTCTCACATAGAGGTAAATTCAAATCATGGTGCCTATCAGCAAACTTTGAAGAGGCAAACACACATTATTGCTTTTTCGAACTTCTTTTTCCCACAGCGCTGGCAGCAGGCCAGGCCGGGGTCAGAAGATGGCAAAGTCAGGACACTCACTCACTCACTCGCGATTGTTTAGTGAAGGACGTTGGGGTTTAGGGGTAGGATCATATTCCATGTAGAAAACGATTAGCCGTGTTGTTGAGGTACCCCCAAAACATTGGCTAAAGTGTCATAAGGCTGAATGGCCACACCACTGCGATGTGGACTTGCGCGTTTTCTTTTTCTTTGTTTGGCAACCCTAATGGCCAATAAACAAACACAGTGCTGATTGGTCACATGGTATAATAATCGGCTAAAATTCTTAAAAGTGCCCAGAATTTGAACAGTCAAATCGTATGTGCCAGTTGCAGTTAGTCATGAGTATGTGTGTATTTCCTGATGTGAAACTAGTTGCAAATGAGAAATGGAAGACGAAATTGGTGAAAACCAGACATGTGGAACTGGTATATTTTGACACTTACATAGCATTGGCGGGGTGCCAAATCACCTGGAGTAGAGTATGGTTGTAATGCAAACTTATAGACTATACCACAGATCTCTGGCTTAGTGGGAGCAGTTGGTGTATGTTCTTGTCTTTTTCTATCTAAACTTCACTCTCCAGAACTGCCAGTCACTGTTCCAGAAGGCCGAGCTCACAGAGTCCCTCAGTGACACAGTGGTTCCTCTGCTGGATTTCGGGAAGGTGCAGTCGTCTGTGTCGGCTCTTCAGAAGAGGCTGGAGGATTTATTCAAGCGAGAACTGCCCAAGATATCCAGAGCAGGTGGGAGCAACATTTCCAATATGTTGACTGAACTGTAAAAACCTCTATTGTATGGTCAAGATAATACGATAACATATTGTTATTACGCCGTTGAATGCTTATTCCTTACAGCAAACACAGTGAAACTCCTGCCGAGTCCAGAGCCGAGGGTCCGACCAGAGTTCCTGTACTGTGAGTCAAAACAGATTTACATTAAGAGGATTTTGGAAGATCTGGGGATTCATCTCAGTGACTAAGAGCTTCATACAAACACTGGGTTAACTCTATCTTCCTGAAATTCAAGGTTGGGGTTAACTCAATTTGCACTTTATTCCATTCAAATACAAATTCTTAACCTGTAAAATGACCTGCACAGTTTGATTCATGCCCGGAGGACACCGAGCCAATTAGTAATTTAACTGTAAATTTCCTCATACAAATTTGTATAGGCTATAAAGCTACAGTGTCTTCATCAATTCAAGCAATTGTGTTTGCCCAACTCATCTGATGGGAAAGGCAGATCATTGTGGGTCCCCTGTGGCAAGTCAAGTCGCTTAAAATTCCAATAATGTTGATCACATAACAAAATGAATGAATGTTATCACATAACAAAAATATCAGTCGTGCAATTTATTTCGATTGGATATAACAGCCCTGTTTTAGGATTGAAAAATGTCAGTTTTCAACTTTTGAAGGAAATCCACTTGCTGATCGTTTGAGCTGAAAGTGATGAGTGTATACACTGATTGGACAAAATAGTGAGGCTGTAATACTACTACTACTTCCGTCGTGAGGGGTGGATGTGAGGCGATGGGGTAAAGAGGGTATTTTAGTCTGTGGCAATCAAGACATGGGTTATTATGTGCAATGACTCATCAGAAGGAAGCTCCTAATATTAACTCTTCTAGAACAACATCTGTTCTCTGCCTGCTATTTATACACCCCTGTTTACTTTATCTGTCATCATACTTCCCCCTCTCCTCCCACCCTCTCCATCACTCCCAGATTCCCTGCAGCTCTCCGTGGATCCCAGGACGGCTCACAGGGACCTGAGCGTGTCCCAGGAGTCCAGAACAGTGACGGTGCGGACCAGGGACCACTCGGGGCCGGACCACCCCGACAGGTTTGACTACTGGTGCCAGGTGCTGTGTCGCCAGGCCCTGTCCGGCCGCTGCTACTGGGAGGCCGAGTTGAGCGGGGGAGGCGTCAACATCGCAGTGGCCTGTCAGTCCATGGCCAGGAAAGGAGATGGCAACGACGCCCACTTTGGACACAATGACAAGTCGTGGAGTTTATTTTGCTCGAGGAAGGGCTGTACCTTCTGGCATGGGAATGTGGCCACTAGAATAGCGAGCCCAGCCGCTGGCAAGATAGGAGTGTACCTGGACCACAAGGCAGGGAGTCTGTCGTTTTACAGCGTGTCCGACACCATGACCCTCCTGCACAGAGTCCAGGCTAGATTCACTGAGGCGCTGTATCCAGGCTTTGAGTTCATGTGTTTCGGAGTGTCTGTCACACTGTGCCAGGTCGAATAGCAGAATAGGGGGTACAATCGGAAAGTAAAGCAGTGTGTCTGTGTGAATCTGATTGTTCTTTTGTTTTCTTACTTTGACTTGATCTGGTTTTGATTTTTTTGGACACATTGTTGTTGAAAATATTTGATTTAAAGTCGCCTACATTTTTGTCTATGTATTATGTACATACAATACAACCCCTATACAAACTCCCCCTTTCCTACTCTGTCCACTTCACCCCCGCATAGCATTATTTAATATTATATATTATACATTTATATCTAATAATCTGTATGTTGCTCTCCACTGTCAGTATACGATGTAACATCACTGCTGTAGTACTTATCTGTAAATAATTGTTGCACTCTTTGGTTGATGCCGACTGCATTTTATTGGCTTTGTACCTGTACTCTGCACAATAGCAATAAATTTAATCTAATCTAACTACAGTCTAACGAACGTGTAATACAATGAGTGTTGGGCAGTAACTTAGTTACTGTAATCTTATTACGAAGTGTGGAGATTGGTCTGGCTATGCAAGACTACTGCATTGCCAGAGCACAATTCATTTTTTGTCTTAGGTAGGCAAATAAATAAAAAGTATTCAATTTGGCTGACTGTTGACTCCTCCTGTAAGGTTAATTACTGTTCCAATAGTGGATTCAGTCCTAAAACGAGCTGGCTAAACACATTGTACGTCACTTTTTTGGAAGGGTGGTAGCGAAAATAATATAGTAACGAGTAACGTAACAAATTACTTTTGAAACCAAGTAATAAGTAAAGTAATTGTATTGGATTTTAAAGGAGTATTTAGTAGTAATTACACTTCCTGAGTAACTTGCCCAACACTGAATACAATACTATTCATATTTGGTTGTCATCGCAAACATAATGTGTATTATTGTGCTGAAACACTGGTATAGTGGCAGGACCCCCAGACCCGTTAAATCTCCTGTTTTGCTCTCTTCTTCCCAATGAAAAATGCTGTGTTCCTAGAGATGGTACAGTGGGTCGTGACCTCTGACCTCTTCAACTTGAATGTCTCTGCTGACAGAATCGTCCTGTCTCACAACCCCCTCCCAGCCTTCCTACTGTAATAAAAAGGGAAAAAGTCCTACGGGGAGCGGCCTTCCTACTCTCCTTAAAAAAACAAAAATAATTCTTGCACTTCCCACTCTGACCCATAACAAGAACAAAGAGTGTAAGTCATCAGTCTTACAATAGCTTGATAGAATCTCAAATGAAAGAGGCCATAGAAAGACGTCTGTCTCAAACACAGCATCATGTTCACTGTTAAAAACGGATGTCATTTTCAACACAGCTGAGAGGTTTGGTTTGGTGCGCAACACGTTTTCACTTTTCAACACAGCTGAGAGGTTTGGTTTGGTGCACAACACGTTTTCACTTTTCAACATGTGAAAACACACTCATTAACAAAAGTCATTTGTTGCCCCAGACACTAGACCCAGAGATGTGTTGAAAATGACCAAAGTCCATCTGACTGCACATTCCTTGGGTAGTGAGTCTTAGGACTTCACAAATCACACCTAGTTAGTGCTTACCAATGGATGTATAATTTCAATATATATATGTTATACTTAGAGTAGTTTGTCCCACAGTGATTAAACTCAGCCTGCAGAAATGACACCAACCATAGTCATCCACCTTAAAACCTTCAAGCAATTCAGATCATGTGGAAGAAGACCCAAATAAAAGATGTAGAGGAAGATGTTCTTTCCAAAAGAAAGATTCCAATGAAAAGGGGGTGGGGGAGAAGACAAAAGCTCTGGTTACCATAACTGGTGACTGTATAAGTCAAATACAAACGGGGGGATGTTGGGGGGTTGGATTAAAAGCTAAATGCATTTGTTAAGATTGTAAACAACTTGAACATGTTTTATGTATTAAAAATAACTGAGTTGGATGTCCTGGTGGCACACATACCGTACCCGCAATGTCCTGGAATTGAATTCGGCCTTTAACCTTTATTGCAGCATGTCATCCCCTTCCCTCTCTATCCTTCCTGTCATTCATCATCACTATCAAAATAAAGCAAAAAATGTCAACGAAAAAGCCTAAGACTTGGAGCTTTATCCTCTTGTGTCCTTCCTTATCTTCTCCCAGCAGTGTTTTCTGTTGCTTTCTGTTTGACTTGCCCCTTATACCTTTTTCCCTCTTACCACCTTCTCCTTCCAGGCCATCTGGAGTCTTTATGATAAGCAGCTGTGCAAGCAAAGAGATTTTGTCAAGCAATTGTCTTGGGTTTATTCCCCAATATTCTCAATGTTCTTATATCAACACATTTGTGACTTCTGACCGTACGTTGACCCCGTCTTCTAATGTATTGCTTCCAATATCCATGACTCATGGATGAGCGTGAACTCCTTTGGCTTGGGGATGAATATGGAAAGCATACATGACCCTCTCTCTTCGAAGCTTTTCAGCTGATACAACACTCCTCGCTTCTCATATGACCTCTTGAACTTCTGCTTCTCTACACAGTCATCGTCTTACACAATCAGGCATTCATGGCAGTACGTACATATATTCCTCTCACATGTGCATTCAGTCTTGTCCGTAGATAGATCCTGTCGCTTGTGTGTAGTATCTCTCTAACATGAACTTTGCATGACGCTATTTCTTGTCTTCTGTTTTTCCCCAATGCATTGCAATTCTCATTCTGCACCATGCAGGCAGATTTACATGTGGGACTCATCTTTCCCAACCAAATTCTGGGCTGAAACACAACAGCCAGACAGGTCAAATAAACAGCTATCCAACTGCATTATCTCGCCTGCAGCTGGTACAAAATGCAGCTGCAAGAATGTTGCCTGGCACAGTAGGAAGTGCGAGCACATCACCCCAGCCTCTCTTCATTTGCTCCCTGTCCATTTTTACAACTCTGGTTACTTTCAAAGGACTTAATGGTCAGGCCCCATCCTATCTTTTAGACCTCATTCACATGGCACTCATCTTCTAGGTATCTTAGATCTAACAATAAATCTCTACTGCATGTCCCACGGGCCACCATTAAAACTAAAAGGTGACAGAGCTATGCAGCTGCTGCTCCACGATTTTAGATCTGCTAACCTCCAATTCTGTCTTTAAATCTAGGCTAAAGACACAGTTAAGTAGCCTATATAGTATTAGCATTAGCATTAGTATTTGTTTTTCGGTATTAACGTTGGTTGAGTTAGCAGGCTATCCGTATTGTGTGGTAGGCTACAACAGTCAGCAGGATACAGTGTAGCTAAAAGCTGCACAGCAGCAGCCTGATTGCTCTCATTGCTGTAACACTTTAGTGATCCTATAGTTAGGTTGCCTTTTGGGAATGTAGTTTTCCAGTGAGCACAGCCGGGTTGAGACATAATGGTCATTCTGTTATCACTTAGGCTCTTTATGGTCTACTGGAGGCATTCTCATTTAGTCGCCACCTGGCACATGTAGCATCAGCCTGTATGTGTCAGTCATAGGCTAGTGGAGAGCTCAGTGATGTCTGAGATTATACCTCCCCCTGGTGAAACGGAGTTGAATCCATGCGACAAGTCATAACTTAAACCATTTAACTTTTTTTTAACATTAATAATAACATACATAATAACACATTAATAATCACTGTCTTTACTGAACTAAATATGTTCACTGTATCTTTAATTTATACATGGTGTGTAAGGCATGTTTTGGTGTAAAAAAACAAAAACAATTGTTGGGCAACATAAGGGTGGAGGAAGTGGTCTAGTTCTCATTATTGTGCAAGTCTATAGCAAGGGTGTGTTGTCTATATGGTGAGCTAATACAACATGATCATCCTGTATGAGTCAAGAAACTGGATAGTTTTCAAATTGATATGAAGAGATAAGAAGAAGATGGAGTTAAAAGTTAAAGGGAGATAAGGAGCTTGGATCATATTTCTATGTCTACTGGGCCAACAGACTAATAAATGACTAATTGGCCAATAGACAAAACCACAATGGGAAGGATCCGGTAGATCTGGTAGAATATGGCAGAAGCACACAGCAGTTAAGTGTCATAATCACCACGGCATGCTGGCTCAGTGGTTAGCGTGTGCATGTGTGTGTGTGTGTGTGTGTGTGTGTGTGTGTGTGTGTGTGTGTGTGTGTGTGTGTGTGTGTGTGTGTGTGTGTGTGTGTGTGTGTGCGTGTGCGTGTGGGTGCGTGTGTGGCAGCACCATGTCGAACTGGAGTTCCAAGGGACAACAGTTTAAAATTAGCCATCTGGCTAACACTGGCACATTTACAGTCATGTGCATTGTTCGTAAATAAACAAATAAATGAATGAATGAATGAATGAATGAATGAATGAATGAATGAATGAATGAATGAATGAATGAACGAATAAATAAATAAATAAATAAACAAATAAACAAACAAACACACAATCATGCTTAATAGGAGGGTAAAGTTTTGCCTCATCGGGAATGAAATACTCAAAGGGGCCATAAAGCTAACTGTAAATCACAGTTCATTCTCTGAGCTCATACTACTGTGTAAGGAGAAAGTTAATGCATAATATAACTGCCTTATAATACACTTATAACCAAAGCAATGTTTCCAGCAGGATGTGGTTTTTGATAGCATAGAAAAGCCTCTGAAACAGCATAGACTGTAGATTACGGGACCCAAAGCCACACTGCTTAAATTCTTGCAGCTGGATTAGCAGGCTGACCCACACCATCTATTCAGCGGTAGGAAAAATGTGCTGCAGAGATTCTCAACATGTCTCTGGGTGTGCGTTTCTCAGAAGATTACAGTAAGAGGCTATGGAAAAGATGAATCCAAAAATATGATGGATGTGACTGGATTCATGACACTTTGGAAATGTGACCAAACCTTCAATCAACAAACAATCATAGAGGTTCATTCCTATACTGGAGTACGATGCATTTTTTTTAAATGATCATCCTTATTTACCTAGATTTACCCATTTTTATTCAAATCACGAGTTTTCTGTTATCTGAAGCACTGTGAATATGAAATGTGCTGTATAAATAAGGTTTGCCTTTGCTTGAATACATGTTTAGTTTCATTATAAGACAATAAAGTAAGTTAAGTAAGAGAATGGCATTGCCATTAGATCAAACTGATATCTTCATAAAAACCTGTGTGCTCTGAAAAATATGAATGAAAAGTTCAAACATGAGGAATGGATTATGCATCTCGGTAATGGTTTCTACTCGATGCCATTCTTCCTGTGTATTTTTACATTTTACCTCTCGAGAACTTTCCATGTGCAGCTACCTTTCCTGAGCCCTTGCCAGACAGAAAAAGGAGGAGCTGGAAGAGCTGATGTCATGAAGGAATAATGGCTTCAGAATCCAAGTGTGGGCCCAACTCACGATGTTCAGACCTCCACACCAACGCTAAACTACATCCAGCTATGTCTTACTAAAGGACCCTCGTCCCCAACATGCCCATTTATGGTTGTGTCGAACATATAGGCCCATAAAACTGTCAAGAAAATGTATAGTGCTACTCGAGTGTCTTTTTAGTTAGGTACGTTCATTTTATTGCCTTTTTGTTGTTTCTGTGTTGAAATAATCAAAGCCTTTGGTGTCTATCTTTGTCATAGCCACAGTCCATTTAGTGGAGAAAGTGCACACACCAGAAAATAAGACCTGTGAGGATCTGTAACAGAATGAGCAATAACTGCTCAACAGTTGCTGATTTAGGACTGCTGGTTGTAATCCCCCACCCCCAGATGGCGCCGTTCTCCAAGAAGTCACGCCAACTATTAGTGGCCCTGGTATCTAGTGCTGCTCGGAGTGGATTTAACAGGCTATTCCTCATAGAAAGCTTTCAAACAGCTCAAAACGGTCACAGCCTGCAGGTCACATTCATTCACACACATCATCACAGAAGGTCAGCTTCACACTAGGATCCTCAGTCTCACCACTTTCTCTGCTCTGCTAAGCTTCCCCTGCATGGCTTCTGTCGGCTCACACTACTGAGGCCAGGCTCATCAAGAGTGGATGGAGAACATGGACATGACAGAAGGGATGCCCCAAAAAGACAGAATCAACATTACTATTGGGAGAGGGGTCCATTAACTGAGATATAAACATAACAAAGGTCTTCCCTTACATCTGCCATTTTTACTATTTTTCTCTATGATATAGCCTATACTTCTGGCCACAACAATATTATCAGAAATATTTACTGGTATTTGACAAGGTAGGGTAGGTTTGCCATTGACAGGTCCCATCACATCCAGGTACAAAACAGAACAATTTGTCCTAACAGTATAGAATGGATAAAGTGACTGCCAGATGCAATCTTACGTATATGATGATGTTGGACTCTGGACTCAATAAGAAATTATGGTGCTTAAGTTTAAAGATACAGTATGCATAGTTAAGTATTTTGTTGCAAATGTGTCCTTTTGTGTAACATCTGCTGATAATGTGAGCAAACGATAGAGTTTCCATAGTTTAAAATATGTTCTCTCTATTCTGGATTTATGATCTAGAATAGAGAGAAAAACCCTGATCCAAGAAAGCATTCTTAGTTCAGACACAAAATTAACTGGGAAGAAATGGATGGTCAATAAATGTGTGTGTCCTCATCTGTTCATCCTTGGCTAGGCGCACAAGTCTTTTGGAGATTGCTGTTCTTGGCTTGATAGTTCAAACCTACATTCATAATCACAGACAACAATGAAATGCAGGGACTCCATAGTTCCCATTCATTCCACTGCTTGTCCAAAAGAATAATAGGTGCAAATGCAGCACTGGTGTAGAGAAATGCCAACAGTTGGAAATCAAAGCCAGGCTGGTCTGAATCAGACCTGACTGAAAACCAAAATCCAAATCTTCTCTTACTAAGTTTGTAACAGTTATTTTATTTTATGCTCTCATATAACCAGACGATGTGCTTTCACTCAATAACACAAATACACCATGTTCCCCCTGCGCACTACTCTGCTTCCTACAGTGTTTCAAAACCCAAAAATACCTGGAGTGCATTGCTGGAGTGGCTGAATGAATATTGCCTATTAGAAGTCCTCACTCACCATCAAAGACGGCTGTTTTTGGAGTGGTTCTTTCGGACTAATTTTGAGGGTTCCTGTGAAGCTCCTGGAAAGAAGGTAGATGTAAACTGGGCAGTTTGATAGTTTGATTGTTGTGAGGTTTTTGGAGTGGTCTGAAAGGTACATTAAGGTTGGTATTATAAGCAATACACTGAGCTACAGAAAGCACGAAATGAAAGAACACAACCTGCTTTAAAGATGAGCTGAACCCAAAAACGTATTTTTTCTTAAATATTATTTTAGTTCACATACTTGTGTATTCAGTGTTAGTTTAGTTTTTCACACTTTTTTACATCAAAAGTTAATTTTTCAAGATTTCATTCATAACAGTAATCTACAGTTTGCTGACGTCACATTGCACTATCCAATTTCAACCCCATTTTTCAACCAATCATATCACGACATGACAGCTGCCAATCAATCTTAATTTCGAGGAGAAAATTCTGCAGGCAAGATGGCCACCTAGTGCCTGTAATCTGGCAGAATTTCTAGACCATAAACAAACTAATAACTCAGACAATATTTTTTTGTATGTTACACGTATGTAACATACAAAATAAAACAAACTGTAATGTCTTCATTTGATGTAGAATGCAAAGACATAAACTGGCTCATTAAACTTGCATTCCAGGAATAACGTTAACATCCTTACCCCGGCCCCTCTGAGATTCCAGGCCGGCAGGCAGCACTCATGCATCGGATTCTCTGCTCCACAGGGAAGCAGCTGGCTGCCTGGCTCTCTGCGGATCCCACCCGCGTAGCGCCACAAGTTAACACGCTGAATCCCACTCGATTTGGGGGCGGAACACGCCAGAATTGACCAACGCCAAATCCAGTCCCCAGAATTGTCAAATCAAATCATCGACACGCTATGGCCCGCCTCTCAACCCTCTGTCATCTCAGACAAATTTTTTTTGCAGAACAGATGGTTTTCAGAGTCTGATACGTCTCTGAGCCTCGTGCCACATGGGTTCAGGTCGTCTTTAACTCAAAAACCTTTATGACTCATCTTAAACTGTAGAATGTAATGCTTTGAATGACCTAAGGCTTATCAATGCTCATTTTACCGGTAATTATCTAGAGACTTGATCATCAAACCAGATACCATGCCTCGTGAACAAGCGCTTGGGTTAATGGTTAGCATCCACAGCCGTGGCTTAGCAAAGAAGGATTGGGCCCTACCTTGGCTCAGGCTGGTTCCGGACCTTGGGTCAGTCCACACCGTCTTCTTCATTGTCGAGTTGTGGGCCAGCTCGGTTCTCTCTGCAGGTCGCTGCGGGTCTTGGGGAATCCAAGCGGTTGTTTTGTTGGGATGTCCTGACGTGCAGGAGGTCACAGAGGCAATCAAAACAAAAGACAAACGGCTACATACATACACACACACACATATGAAACATCTATGGGGTTTGGTTCATCGTCAAACAGTCATTTGTTCATTCATCATTTTTGGTCTGCAATGTTGGAGTCACATTTCCTTCTGCTGCTGTATAGGCGAGTTTGTCTGACTAAAGCCCATGACACGCACCAATCAAACATTCTACAACAAACACACATGTTTGTTTGGTGTGCCATGGCTGTCTGTCCTTGTTTGGAGATGTTTTGGTCAGATTCAACATCAGAATCAGAATCAGAAAGACTTGAATGATCCCCGGGGGGAAATTGGGAGTCCAATCCTTGTTGGATGTCCAATCCTTGTTTGTCCGTGTTAAGCCCATGGCACACCAATCAAACATGATCCAGTTGTTTGGATACTGTTTGATTGGTGTGCCATGGGCTTAACCAACACACTCCCTTCACACGGCCACGCTTGCCTGCAAAAATGCATCAGGCTTGCTGGGTAGGCCCACCCTCTAGCCAATCACATTAGCCACAAACACAAGGCAAGCGCGCCAAGCAGCCAATGAGACGTGACAGTATGTTAATAGGTCTGTTTACAAAGTAATGTGAATACAAAGTTCTGTGTGTTCATCTTGACTGCAGATTAGTCTTAACAATAACACACACACACACACACACACACACACACACACACACACACACGCACGCACACACACACACACACACACACACACACACACACACACACACACACACAGAACAAAGAAAAACATTAATGACTGAATTAATTGAATGCCGCAGTTCAAAACGCAACTCCACACTACAGAGACATCCTCTTGCTCTCATTGGAAGCATGGTGCACTACCAGATCTGTGACAGAATCAAGAAATAAGCTAACTTACTAAATGATGTAGAATGCGTTCGCTCCAGCATCAGCTGCCAAAATACACGATGCACCTGTCCTCTCATTGGTCGCCCCTCACGCTCACGGGCTAAGACTTGTAGACGCACTTGCTCTGCATTTGTGCATCAGATATAGGCTACAAAGGATGGATTTCCACCATTAAACAAACAACCATGTTTTATACAAAATTTGTAATAGATTTTTTTTGTAAACCCTTTAGCCTTGCAGTTAAAGCCCCCCACAAGTAGGGGTGCTGCAGTCCCCTCAGCACCCCTACTTCCAGCGTCCCTGGGTGCTTCAGCATCTTTTGCACCGTTATCCCTTGTTCTCAGCTCTACTCATCTAATCTAGATTTGCTATTGATCACAACAACAATAATCTAATGGGACGGCTGATCCTGCTGGCTTGAAACAGCCGGCTCAGCAGTTCAGAAACCCAGTTGCATCAAACGATTATACCAAGAGCTGAGATCAGTAGCCTACATACTCACTATGACTCCTGCTTTAAGTATAAGATAGGTAGCCTATGCATAAACTAGTGCAGTGCCCGTTCGCCCCGCTGCTGCACAGTGAGTGCTGTTTGCTTGTTTATTCAAAGTTTGTTAATATTGAACGTGTCCAGATTGCACCAAAACCGACACTGCACGTCCTTGGGTCGCCAGCAATATACCCGCCAATTATGAGATCAGACGAACGGTTCCCGAGATGCGTGAAGGACGGACGGACAGACAGACAGACAGACAGACAGATAGCCAGACAGACAGACAGACAGACACACATACAGACAGACAGACAGACAGACAGACAGACAGACATTAAGATTCCTTGCTTTATAGTATGATTACGAACAGTGTCAAACAAGTGAAAGAAGAAGATAAAGCTAAAGATAAAACACACACAATACCCAAGTGGTTTCTCGTATAATTTATATTGAAAACATGTTAAAAACTTTAGTCTCCCTTTATAAAACCATAACAGTTACCTATGGTCATAATTACAAACAGTGTCCTGGTAATCAAATTCCCCTTTTCGACATTGCCTTTAATTGGAGCGATGCATCTTAATAGCAAGTGCATAAGGAAATGAATGGTAGTGGATGTCAAACGGGGTGCAGACAGACGAGCGGCGCGGCGCTCAGTGTGGCTGGCTGTCCATCTGTGAGCCTGACTGGAAAGACCGGATGTCCTCCCCGATGAACTCAGTCACTGTGGAGGGAGAGGAGGAGACAATCTGAGTCCTGTCTGTCCATGGGCTGGCTGCAACCCAACCGCCAGAAAAAAAAACATTGGCATTTTATTTGTCGGCAAACCAGGGATATGTAGAATATAAACGTCAATTTGAAACAAAGATGTCTGCAAAATCCGTTTCTAAAACGTGGCGTTTTACATCTCGGCAAACCTACAATCTCAGTGTAACGGGGTTAGAGCCTGCGGTCTCTAACCCCGAGAGGCCCTCGACACTTTGGACCCATCACTTAACAGACCATTGAGGATTTCACAGTATCACCTACTGTACCAGGCTTCAGTATCACCTACTGTACCAGGCTTCAGTATCACCTACTGTACCAGGCTTCAGTATCACCTACTGTACCAGGCTTCAGTATCACCTACTGTACCAGGCTTCTCAGCAGCTCCGTGCACTTGGTGACTTGAAAAGACATCATTATACCCTGTTTTTAGCAGAAATGCACCTGTGAAATGTTTTGCTAAAAACAAGGTGTAAATTATGTATTTTCAAGTCAACTTGGCATCTAAGGGCTTGTGGAGACTTGGTTTACACCAGGTGAGCAGTAAGGAAGCATTTTACCGTATGTTTTATTTGTTTGTTTGTTTTTTGTTTTTATGTTTTTGCCTCAGGACCCTGTTCACACTCAGCAGACAGCTCTACTTGCCTGATGCGGCCATTCTCAATTTCTCCAAACTGGGACCACGCCAGCTACATTCTACTGCATGTAGTACACCGACTATATGCAAGTACCTCATACAACCCCACATGAAAAAATCACCAAAATCCATTTTTCGTCATTTTTGGACGTGCTGGGTAGTCCAACAGAACTCCCTCTGAAATCTGGGGGGGTACGGTGGTGCAGTGGTAAGCGCTGTCGCCTCACAGCTCGAAGGTCCTGGGTTCGATTCCCACCTGGGACGCTGTGAACGCTGAAGGAATGCGTGCCCGTCCGCATGTCCTCGAGTGCCCACCGCCCGGGTGGGGTCGTCAAAAAGGGCCTTTCTGTGTGGAGTTTGCATGTCCTCCCCTTGCCTTGCCTCCCGGGGGTTTCCTTCATATAGGAACCCCCTTCACCAAAAACATGCAATATCCTGGTTGCTAATGTGGTTCCTCCTCTGGTCGTTAAGGGCGCCTGTTCAGAAGGAGGGGAACTGGTTGGAATAGCGTGAACCTCCCATGTAACTGCCCATGTCTCGGAGGAAGCATGGAGCCAGTTTCGGCTCTCCCCAGATCGGCAGAGGGTGGAGTAGCAACCAGGATAAATAAATTAAAATTAGCACTAATGGGGGATAAAAATGGGATAAAAAATCTCGAAAAAAATATTTAGATAAGAACTCCCTCTGAAATCGACGGGAGTGCCACGGGAGTGGGACATTCAAACAAGCCATAATTGCCAACCTGACTGAAATGAACAGCGGTGGAACGTAACCGGTGGTGTTGAAATAGGTTACCCTGTGCGCGTTAAGAAGTGATGCCAACGGGTCCTGAGAAATAGTCAACATGGGGCGCGCTACAAATGAGAATGTGTTGCAAAATCTGACTTATTTCCCCTGTAAGATACATTGTAACTAAGCAAGGTAACTTTGCCAACACTCTCAGCTAGTGTAGAATTCCAGTTACAAGATTAGTGCAGCAACGTGGTAACAATGGCTATCAATAAAAACTGAAATGACCAAACTCATTTAATCAATAGCGCTGCACGCAACTGTTCATTCAGCTACTTATCTATCCACCCATCTGTTTACCTTCCACCTCATCCGTCCACATTTAAACTACCCATCCATCAATACGTCATTTCTACATCTGTCATGTGCCATTACTTTACTATGTCTATAATGCATCCATCAAGTTCATCAAACGATGACAATGTTGCACCCATATGTAAAGCCATGCCTATGTATATTTCTCTCTTGCTCTGTGCTTTTATTTTCCTACTTAGGACCACAGTGGAAATAAGTCTAATGACTTTCTGTGCCATCCTTGTACTTTTTATTTATATTGTATGTTTATATTGAGTGCTGAATAAAAATCAATCAATCAATCAATCAATCATAAAGATGAAGATAGAAAAAAATGGTTGCAACTGACCTTCTTCTAATGTGATGTGGTGCATAGAAGCAGAGCTGGTGAACTCCTGCATCTCGGAGCCGGCCTGTGTGTCTCTCTCTCCCCCCTGTCCTGTCCCCAGCACCCTGCCCTGCGGGTCCCAGCCCTCATAGTGGGAGTAGGGTACCGGGTAGAAGTCCTGATAGGGGCTCGGGTTGGAGGGAGGGGAGGGACACATCTCCTGAGGATAGGCGGAGTACTGGGGGTAAGGGGAGGTGGGCATGGGAGGCAGTGGGGAGGAGGAGATGGGACTGCCGGCGGGGAACGGGCTGAGAGAGGAGGAGTGGGAGGGAGAGGGCGAGGAGGACAGGTAGGGCGAGTCCAGCCAGGGGGAGGGGGAGGGGGGCTGCGGGGCACGAGGGTACAGCGGGGGGAGCAGCTCGGTGAAGCCCAGCTCCAGGTTCTCGAAGCTGGGGTGTCGCTCGGACAGCGGCCCCTGCCTGGATCCGCCGGGGTCCTCGGCCGCGGCGTCGGGCTTGGGGCAGTACTCTTCGTGGTAGCCGGGGGCCGGGTAGGGAGGGGAGTAGGCGGAGGGGTAGGGCGGCAGGTGGAAGCCCATGTCCCGCTCCTCGGCCGCGGGGTCGCCTCTCGGGTGGGTGCCCCTGTCCGCCCTGCCGGGCCCGCCGATAGGGCACAGGGTCCCCCCCTCCAGGGGCAGGACAGAGGGCCGGGACAACAGGGGGTCCTCCTCTTTGAACATGACTGCCGAGAGAAACGGACACAGTCATCGCACATGCATTGTAGGGAAAAGTTGCATGCAATTTTGCATGCAAATGAACAATGATTAACTTCCCTCCATCTTGCCTGCACAGAGAGATCCATAGTGATAGTGATAGTGACAGTAATAGTGGCACCATGGCAAATTACTTCATTCGCAGTTTTGCCGGCGAATGAAGTACATTACATTTTGTAATGATACAATGTTGACTGCAAAGTGGCAAAATGGCCCTTTAATGACTTGAAAATGTTGATGCAAAATATTGTTTCTATTGAATCAATATTGAAACAGTGGTCAGATATAGTGTGTGTGGTCAGATATAGTGTGCGTGTGGTCAGCTATAGTGTGTGTGTGTGTGTGTGTGTGTGTGTGTGTGTGTGTGTGTGTGCGCTTGTGTGTGCTTGTGTGTGTGTGTGTGTGTGTGTGTGTGTGTGTGTGTGTGTGTGTGTGTGTGTGTGTGTGTGTGTGTGTGTGTGTGTGTGTGTGTGTGTGTGTGTGTGTGTGTGTGTGTGTGTGTGTGTGTGTGTGTGTGTGTGTGTGTGTGTGTGTGTGTGTGTGTGTGTGTGTGTGGTCAGATATAGTGCGTGTATGATTGGGTGTATTAATTTGTGTTTGTGTATCATTGTGCACATATAGGCACTGACTGTGCAGATCAATAGGTAGAGCAGCATGGCACTAACACTGCCAGTGTGTGGGTTAACTCCCTACTGCTGCCATCCATACTGAAATATATGCAGTTAAATTCCCCAACTCACAAATGAATGATTGAATTGAATGAACCGAGGACAGAGACAGCAGTGAATGAGCTGAGGTGAGCTGAGGTTGGACAGAGACAGCAGTGAGTGAGCTGAGGTTGGACAGAGACAGCAGTGACTGAGCTGAGGTTGGACAGAGACAGCAGTGAGTGAGCTCAGGTTGGACAGAGACAGCAGTGAGTGAGCTGAGGTTGGACAGAGACAGCAGTGAGTGAGCTCAGGTTGGACAGAGACACAGCAGTGAATGAGCTGAGGTGAGCTGAGGTTGGACAGAGACAGCAGTGAGTGAGCTGAGGTTGGACAGAGACAGCAGTGAGTGAGCTGAGGTTGGACAGAGACAGCAGTAAGAGAGCTGAGGTTGGACACTCACTGGGAAGGTACTTGAAACAGTGAGTGCTGCTCCTCTTGCGCTTGCCGTTGGAGACGTAGAGGCAAACCGGCACGGGCCGACTGACGGACAGGTCGCTGTAGGCCGGGACCCTCACACACAGCGAACACTGGGAGGACACAGCATGTTACAGATCACACAGCATGTTACAGATCAGACAGCATGTTACAGATCAGACAGCATGTTACAGACCACACAGCATGTTACAGATCACACGCTCCAAAAGCTTCACTTGTATCTGCTGAATTTAATTATCATTTGGATTTTAATGGTTCAAGGAAATTCAAGGATAAGCTGTCAGGCCTAGCTATTCGTGAAGAGATTGTTTTTTGGGAGAGATTTTTTTTGACATTCTTGCTGTCTTTAACGGGATAGTTCAGATTATTTCACGTGGGGGTGTATAAGGTAAGCTAATTATTGATAGTCGGTGTATAATCAACATTAGATTGCGCTCGGCGCGCTCCCAGTGCGGAGAAACACAGAGCAGCCGTGTCAAGGAGGTAGAGCACAGCTGTGAACAGTGCCAGCAGCAAAATACATTTTAGCCATCTAAAAGAAGGCCCAGCTAAACAAACCAATATCAGTTGAAGTATACGCTATATTAACAAATGACAATATTTTCAGCTCTTGCTGTAAAAACAGCCCTTTCCTTTCCTTCAGCACTACATCTTCTCAAATGTAGAACTTCCATATTCCTACGCCTATTCCTACTCCGCACATGGCTGTTTGGGTCAGAAAGGTGCTGTTGTAATGCAGAGTGATACCCTGCACGGCATGCATAGGAATATGGAGGTTCGACGTTTTGCTGCTGGCCCCTCTCACAGCAACTTTGCATCTGTGTTGCGGCTCTCTCCACTTCTCCGAACTGCGGGCACGCTGACTGCCATCTACTGCAGGTAACACACTGACTATCCATAGGTAGCTCATACAACCATCTACTGCAGGTAACACACTGACTATCCATAGGTAGCTCATACAACCATCTACTGCAGGTAACACACTGACTATCCATAGGTAGCTCATACAACCATCTACTGCAGGTAACACACTGACTAT
>NC_139635.1:34866020-34878520 GCF_964638095.1 Poromitra crassiceps
GAGGGGGGAGAGAGAGAGGGGAGAGAGAGAGAGAGAGGGGGGAGAGAGAGAGAGAGAGAGAGCAGGAGAGAGAGAGAAAGGGAGAGGTGAGGAGAGAGATGGAGGAGAGAGAGAGAGAGAGAGGAGAGAGAGAGAGAGGGGAGAGAGAGAGAGAGAGAGAGAGAGAGGAGAGAGAGAGGAGAGAGAGAGGGGAGAGAGAGAAAGGGAGAGGTGAGGCGAGAGATGGAGGAGAGAGAGGAGAGAGGGAGACAGAGGACGGGGAGAGAGAGTGGGGAGAGGTACAGCAAAGTCAATTTAACTGTTAGTTCATTTAAGTGTAAAAATCAATACTACACCCACTCATGTTTATATAAGTTCACACCCATTCAGTTCAGAGTTCATTTCATACTTTTGTTCTTCAGACTTTTGATAGTTTTGAAGTTGAACAGCTGGCCCACATCAGCTCTATTACTGGTCAAGTCTCAAAGCAACAAGACAAGTCTCGAAACAACATTTGTCAATTCTAAATAACTCACTGAAAAGTCAGTGCTTAATATCGCCGGACAGCCACTCACAGCATTCGATGGGCAGGGAGGCGACCTGCAGAGCCAGCACCCGGCCGGGCGGGGCGACGGGCGGCGCCAGAGGGAGGTGGGTGCGAAACACCAAGCGCACCCGCGTGTTCTTCCTCCCCACGTCCGTCTCTCCTTTCCTCAGCTCGATGTCCGAGTTCCTCAGCTTCAGAATCCCAGCGCAGTCGATGCTGAAACGCACACATTTGTTTGAACTTTTAGTTATCCAAGGAAGGTCTGCCGAACATGCACCCACTTAATGCAGTTACATACTTTCGTTTATTCACTTTCCCGGCTATTGTTTCCTAGCTGGTGCTGTGATCATTAGCCTGTTTAGCCTAACATGTAGGCTATAATCCTCTTGTCTGGGTGAAGAGAGGAAGCCTGTGTGTCTCTACTCACAGTGCGGTCATGTTGGTCTCGGGGTTGAGGGGGATGTCCAGCAGTTTGGTCCCGGCCTGGACGCTCTCCTGGCTAGAGGTGCCCACCATCTTCCCTGTCACCCTGCCGGGGAGAAATAACTATTAGACAGCCCAAAATATACAGTTTGTACTGTGTTCAATCCTATGAAGCAACAATGTAGGGTGACTGAATAGGAGAGAGATCACAAGAAAACAATAACTATAATGAGAACATAAGAATACAAAAATGTGATGACACTACTGCCACCAGTGTGACTATTATGACCACCACTACTATTACTATTACTACTACTACTACTAATAATAAAAACACTTTTAATAACAAAGCGGTATAGGTAAGAAGTCACAGACAACATGTTGGCAACTAGCAATTTATCATTGTAATTGCAGCTGGGATTATACTACTTGTGAGATATACTGTATATTCATAGCTTTCAAGGGGCGTTACGTACTGCCGGGAACGCCCACCTGGCGGTCAAAAAAAAACTTGTTCATTCCACTGCCGCCGAGTCACTAGTTTCTCACGCTGTGTTTGTTCAGCCAAATGCCAGATACCTGTTGTGCTATCGGTTGCACTAACCGACGAGGAGACACGCCTGGCTTGTGCTTTTACAGAATGCCGTCGGAGAAAGAAAACTCAGACAGGAGGAGGTTGTGGATTTGTGCGATTAGACGTGGTTCAGTCGCTGGGGAGGGCAAATGGCTACCATCAAAGTACACACGTCTTTGCGGCCAACATTTCATCAAAGGTAAGCTCAAGTAACGTTAACGGGGTATTTTAATCATTATTGTAACGTTACTTGAGCTTACCTTTGAGGAAATGTTGGCCGCAAAGACGTGTGTACAAACGGCTGAACAAACACTGCGTGAGAAACTAGTCGACTTGGCTGGCAGCGAATGAACAAGTTTGTTTTTTGACCGTCAGGTGGGCGTTCCCGGCAGCACGTAACGCCCCTTGAAAGCTATGAATAGAGTGCAGAATTTAACTGTACACCGACAAGGACAAGTGCAAACAATTTGTGAATAAAAAAAAAAAATTCAGATGACTGAATTACAATCAATTAATCAAAGATAGTGATACAAGGAGTTGCGCACAGTTCATACAATACATTTAGGCATAACCACGTATCTTTGTTCATTATGCCACCTAAGTAAACTGGTCAGTTTGGATATTTGAAGTGCATTTACCTTTAAATGTTACCTTTCGTGCATTTAACGGATGCTTTTATCCAGAGTAATCTTGACTAGACTGCAAAACTATAAGAAGCTAATTCCCAGTTGATCAACATTTGAGGGAAACAGCAGTGAGATATGCTATGGTTAAAGCCACAGCGGCCAGACAATAGATTTGTCCCCACTAATATATGTAATTGACCTTTTTCACAGTGGCCATTTTGTGTCTAAAAGGCAGGAAGTAATACAGGTGCAAGCAGAACATTAATGAGGGTTTCCAACTTCCAATCCATTTAGGTGTTCCATTGCTGGGGCCCTCATGAATGTTTTGCTTGCACATGTGTTCCTTCCTGCCTTTTAGACACAACATGGCTGCTGTGCAAAAGGCGGACGTGTCCCTTGAAATATGTGAGTATGCAGGGTATGCAGGGTTTTGACAGAAGTGCAGCACAGTACCTGTGGATCTGATAGAAGGGGTGGGGCCTGATGGATCGGTCGTCAGCTGTTCCAACAAACACCTGTAGGGAGAGAGGCTTCCTGTCTGTGTAGCCACACAGCTGCAGACAAGAAACAAATGATAACTGGTGAAGCCAGCCGAGCAGCAGCGGGTCTCAACATGTGCGCTGGGATTTTGCTACAATGTTACAAAAAGCAAACATCAAACAAATTACTTCATTTACTTAATAGGAAACTACATTTACTAAAATACGCATAGTTTATTTAACAGACTGAACTTCTTATCTTCTAACTTAACCTTTTTCAAGATATCGTGCAGAGCAACAAACAAACAATCAAACCCTGAGGTTGTTGTAGTCTGTCTTTTGTTTGTAGTAAGGAGCTCACTGATGTGGAGCTGCAGAGAAGACCTTGTTTAGACCGTGACGAAGACAAAATGCATGGGTGGTATTTATCTTTGGCAAGTTATGTCATAAGAACGGCTTTTTACTGGGACAGAAGTTGGTGGTTTACTGAGACTTTTACTAACCACTTCAGTCTGACATGGACATCTTTACGTTGTTTGTTTGTTGCTCTGCATGAATATTTTGAACGACCCATTCTGAAGAGCAAATGCTGTGTTTTGCTGTGGACAACGCAGGTAGCACTCATACATTTCATTTTCATGTTGCACATGTAGCAAGATTTTTCTATGAACTACATCCGGTTTATCAGCCTAAGTCAGAGTGGGGCTGCAACAGAGAAGAGTGTCTCCACTAAACCAAACATCAACATGAGACCTTTTGCCTTGTCGTTTAAAGTGTACAGTGGCTCAAACTTTGTCAAGTCAAGGACGCTTAAACTGACACAAATTAGACCATGGACCCCCATTCGATCAGATTTTTGCTTTTCAATGTTTTATTACAGAAAGTGTATGGAACCCATGACCAGAATAGTGATACATTCTGTCATTGTGTTACTAGGGTTGAATTATAGTGAAAATGAATTATTCCACTTTTTGCTGGGGACCCCGGGAACCCCCTCGAGGACCCCTTGGGGTCCCCGGACCCCACTTTGAGAACTAATACCATAAACTTGAAAGCATCAGAGAGCACCCGGGTTGGTAAACATGAGCGCTGTGTGCAGTTTCCTGACATCAAGTTACAGTCGCTTCCATCTGGACCCACTATCGTACAAAGATGCCTAGTGTTGCTTTAAGAAATTAGCTTTGCCTTGATTTTAATATTCTGCCCAAATCCGTTTGGTCACCAAAATGTTGAAAATATTGGCCCACAGCTGACTTGAATGTGACAGCTACTTAAATCCTCAGGGTTGGGTTACCTTGACGACAGGATGCCCTGCTGGTGCAGCCTTCACGGCCCCCCTGCTCCCCTCCGTCTCATAGTGGGCTCTGTGGTGTGGGCGGGGCTGCACCTCGATGCGCAGCTCGTATTGGTCAAACTGGGACGGCAGCGGCCAATCAAGCGGTGGAAGGGCGTTAGACCTGAAAGTGTGTTGGGTCAGTTAGATTGATTGGTTGATTGGTTGGTTGGTTGGTTGGTTTTACTCGCAGTGAAAGATGGGGGGGGGGGACTACAATGACTGCATCCTAATTGTCTCTTTCGCTTAGGAAGCTAGGACGGAGCTGGAAATGCTGGAAAGGTGCTTCAATGCTTCCCTTTAGCATACGACAGTGGACCACCCTTTACGAAAGGAGATAATGCCATAAAGCAATGCTTGACCTTCTTTATAAGTTCCTTGTCTGTCAATCAAGGCTAATGCTGAAGTTGAACAATTCATGAATTTTCTGTAACGTATGTTTTGTCTGGAAGTTTGTCTCAGAGCGATTTCCCGTGCGAGGCGATTTCAATCGCAGAATCACAGCCAATGAGTGACGGCATGAATCAGAGTGCGTCTTTGTCAATGACGTGTAACGGCAGATGTAGCATTCAGTAGCATTAGCATTCAGTCTCTCCGGAGCATAGTCCGGAGCAAGCTATGGCTATACAGGCAAAGAGCGTTCATGACTGACTGATGGAGGTCACATGGAGGCTGGGTTTACCCAGGCTACCACCTACCTACACTTTGAGAACCACTGATCTAGTTTTTCAGTATTAATCTGAAATTGCGCGAACATTTTGCAATTGCAATTGATTTTTATTTTTTTTAATTCAAGCACTTTCAGACCCGTGGCAACAGCAACCCTGAATACCATGTTGAAAGGCTGCAGTTTTCAGAGCCAGAAATTACATCACTAGTCTCGTTTCAGATCTTCATCTGGAACAAATACTTTTGTTTTGTTTTTTAATGAAAGACAACCACAGTGACAGATTGAAAACATATTGCCTGGTGCATTGTAACACAGTATTAGCTAATGTTGGTGAGGTTTCAATCCCTTTCTTATGAGCAAATAATACTATACACATACATGGGAGGGTGGCCTTAACTTTTCATTTCACGTTTCATGCCAAGATATGTGTGTGTGTGTGTGTGTGTGTGTGTGTGTGTGTGTGTGTGTGTGTGTGTGTGTGTGTGTGTGTGTGTGTGTGTGTGTGTATATATATATATACATACATATATATATATAGGACGAGTCAGCGTGACGTCACTTGCCACCCAGAAATGCGGAACCCCGCGGCAGTTATTCGTATGAGTTGTGCCAAACAAACGTTAATATCTCAAAAACTATACATCACATAACTAGCTGACATCATCATACCACCGTACTCTTACACAGTGATCTCTCAAAACAGATCCTTTATAACAAACATCAGGTGATCAGCTTTCTCAAAGATAGATATATGTAGTAGCCTGGTTAAAACCATGATCCGTGAACTCACATTCTGTTTCGTTTGTTTCGTTCATCCCGCAGAATGAAAGAGAATGTAAGTCCACGTGACTGGATGGTTTACCAGGCTGTAGTAGATGCAGTGAACAATTGATTAACCCCTGCACTTCTGAAAAATGTTTTTAGGGTGCTGGCAAGATAAGCAAAAACCAGACATCAAGTCTATAAAAAGTTCCTTTATTTTACATGAGATAAAAAGCTTGGGGAACGTTAGAAAACTTAAAATGGTTTGCTTTAACCTCATGTAAAATAAAGCAACTTTTTTCTAGAGACTGATGTGCAGCAAGACTCAATAGTTTGCAGCAGTGGATATACTGTACTGTACGTAGCATTTTGTATGTGTGCTTGCCTGAACAGAGGGCTGTGGGCGCTGGCTCGGGTCCGGCCCCAGCCCAGAGCGGGGGGCACAGACAGGTAGTCCATGCCCAGGGAGGGGTGCTCTCTCCTGAGCTGCTGGGTCTCAGGCAGCGGGCAGGGGGAGCCGTGGCCTGGAGCCGCCTCCTGATCCACCTCCCTGGAAGACAACTGGAGGACAAAAACACATGAAGCTCTCGTGGGGGTTCAGTTAGGAAGACTATCATCTTGAATTCACTTCTCATTCCATCCTGTCCTTCACATCATTCAGGCATGCTCACACAATACCCTGTCACCTCCCGGGGGCGTCAATCGAGTCATCAGCTGTCCTCAACTATCCAATAAGAAAGTGACACATCTTCACACACCTCCATTGTAAGCCAATCATATTGATGCTCTCTTTTTAAATACTATGTTTCTCTCTATCCATTTCAGCCTGTCATCTCTATCATCGCACAGCCCTCCACCTCCCCATCTCTGCCCAGTTTTCACAGATCCATCAGCTTCATCAGTCTCAGGAGAGTCTTCAGTCCCCACCACCACCCGTGTCTAGATGCTACAGGGGGATTTATCTTGCTGCTGCAATCTCAATATCTCCCTGTAGTGTCAGCGCCAAAAACAATTCTGTCAATGAAACAGCAAAGTTTGTGTTCAGCAAGATAATCTTTACAATGAGGACTACTTTTATGACTTTTGAAGCGTTTTCTGAAAAGCACAAAAAAAAAATTATGCTTCAAAATTATTTATTTCAAATTTTATTTCATGGGAAAATAATTGTTGCTATCCGCAGTGGAAGTGGTCCATAGTCGTACTTGGTCTGAACCCCTATATCCTATACTGCACTATTATGTATTATATACTAGACCAAACTATATCAAAGTTAAAGACTGCATCCTCGTTATGATCATGTGAAATGTGAAAAAATGAAATAGCTAGTAAATCACTTCTTGCAGCAAGTACCCACAAACCAATGCAGCCTCTTCACCTGTTCCAATGATGTCTTCCTGGTTTTCTGAGGGATGCTGAGCTCACAACCGCTGGGCGGAGCTTGTGACTGAGGGGCGGAGTCACCGCCCTCAAGGCTGTGGAGCTCCTCTGAGTAGCTGCCCCTCCGTGAGATGCACGGGGAGGCCAGGGGTGAGTTCCTGCGCTTCTTCCCCCCCGGGGAGGTCGGCCTGGAAGACGGCGAGAGCCCGAAGTTGCCGGCAGCCTCGTTCAGCTCGTCCTCCTCCACTAGCAGCGAATCGCAGCTTGAGGCGGGGCTGAGCCAGCCGCGGGAGGAGGGGCTGGAGGCGGGGCTGGGGCTGAGGGAGCCGGGGCCTCCGTCGCGGTAGGTGAAGGGGTCCAGCAGGGGGAGGTAGAGACGCTCGCGGTCCCAGCCGCCGCCACAGCCGCCCGTGTCCCAGTAGCTGGAGCTGGCCGTGTCATCTTCAGGGGAGATGGTGGTGATCTGGATGCTGGGACACTCGACCACACGAGACTCTGAGACCTGGAGGGAAGGAAGGAGGGAGAGAGAGAGAGAGAGAGAGAGAGAGAGAGAGAGAGGGAGAGAGAGAGAGAGAGAGAGACTGACTTCAGTTTCTTTTTTTAATAAAGTTTTTTCCCCCGGATTCCCGTGATACATGCTTCCTCCGATACATGTGCATGCCGTTCATACCGTTCATTTTCTTTGGTCTGAACCGTAGTGGAAAAGTTACCTGTTGCATTTTTGTATGTGGGTTCATTTTGGTCCACATTGCCAAATTACCAGGGAACCAGGGCTTGTAAACAAAAGTCGCATGGACCCAGAAGAGGCTTGTTTATTGGACAGAGTTTTGGTCAGCTGTCATCCTGCCAGGTTAGAGAGTTTGGCAGCAGAGGGCGAGTCCAAACAAATCTCATTCCACTTCCTGTCACTTTAGCTAAACTTGTCTGCTCTCTTTGCCGTAATTCACCTTCTCTGGAGTTCATACCAGTTAAAGGATAAGTTCACCCCAAAATGAAAATTCAGTTACTATCTATCTAGTCAGTCTTATCTACTAACGTGCGTACGCACGCGCGCACGCACGTACACCCGCCCTCTTTTTAGCCATGAAATGAAGCGAGAATGGCTGTTGCTGCTGTAGCCGGCTACAGTGAAGATGTCAGCTAAAAACAGGGACAGGGTGTAAATGACATATTTTCAAGTCAACTTGGCATCTCAGGGCTCCTGAGGCCAGGTGAGCAGTATGGAGCTATTTTAGTTGTTGTTTTTTCTCATGCTTTTATTTTACATTTGAAAGTTGGTCACCATCCACTTCAATTGTAGGACTAAAAAAAACATCACCCGTCCTTCCATCAGCATCTGGATGTCTGCCCACCACCTCAAGCTCAACCTTGGTAAGACAGAGCTACTCTTCCTCCCAGGAAAAGACTGCCCTCTCGCAGATCTCTCCATCTCCATTGACAACACCACTGTACTTCCCTCCCAAACAGCTAAGAACCTTGGGGTGATCCTTGACAACCAGCTGTCTTGCTCTGCCAACATAGCTGCTACAGCACGCTCCTGTAGGTTCTCTCTCTACAACATCTGCAAAATCCGTCCCTTTCTCACAAGAGAAGCGACTCAACTCCTGGTCCAGTCTCTTGTCTCCTCCCGCCTGGACTACTGCAACGTGCTCCTGGCCGGCCTACCTGCCACCGACATCCGACCGCTTCAGCTCATTCAGAACGCTGCAGCCCGTCTGGTATTCAACCAACCCAAATTCTCTCACGTCACTCCCCTCTTCCAGGAGCTCCACTGGCTTCCCATCTCGGCCCGCATCAAATTCAAGACACTGGTACTGGCCTACAGGGCAGTACACCAGTCAGCTCCCCTGTACCTGCAATCCATGGTCAGGTTCCAAACCTCTCAGCGCTCCCTTCGCTCCTCCACCAGTGCAGGTCGCCTCGCCCCTCCTTCGCTACGGGGGCTCAAAAGTCGCTCATCCCGATCTCGACTCTTCTCATCCCTGGCACCTCAATGGTGGAACGAGCTTCCACCTTCGGTCAGGACTGCTGAATCACTGCCGATCTTTCGGAAAAGACTAAAGACACACCTTTTCAGGCTCCATCTGGGCCCTTCTTGAACTAACTTCGTTCTCTCTCTTTCCTTATATATATATAAAAAAAAAACAAAAAAAAAAACAACCTTGTACCACTAACCTAAACTTGTACCACTGTTCCTTCAGAAGTTGTAGTTGTCATAGACTGTGCTCCATAGTTGATTGCTCTATTGCTGACAAAGAATGTGTTATTGTAAGTCGCTTTGGATAAAAGCGTCTGCCAAATGACGTAATGTAATGTAATGTAGCATGGGGGTGAGTAGATAATGACTGAATTTTCATTTTTGGGTGAACGTATCCTTCAAGAACACATGAAGAAAGAGCAGAATATGAGCATCAGTCCAGACTGTGTTTTGCCCTCGGCTCATTTTGTTCTTCTAGGCTTTCCAAAACTGAGGAACTGCTGGCTATCAGAGCTGTCTTCTTACAGTATACCCATAAAACCTTGTGTTCTGGGTTGTTTCCTGTAGCTGGTTCGGATTACCTTCTTATTCCTTACGAACCACACCACAGTTCTCTTGGAAGAGGACTGAGAGTGGATTTTCAAGTGTGTTATTTGGGGTTCAAATGCCATTGAGATCTATCAAGACTGATAAGGACTATTTTGCTCTTCAGTTTTCCTCAATTCTCTAATGCAGTGATTCCCAAAGTGTGGGCCGCAGAACACTGGTGGGCCATGAAGGGACTGCAGGTGGGCCGTGAGATGCATACATGTACCTGCTGCCAACACTCCCGAATTTCAGCGGAGTCAAATGGATGCAGCTGGCTGAGTTTTAAAGGCAGAGTGAAGTTCCTGGTATCACCTTGAGATAACTATTATGATTTGGCACTATATAAATATACAATTGATTGGTTGATTGATTGATTGATTGATTGATTGATTGATTGATTGATTGATTGATATGAGAAGACCTAAGGCATCCATGATTGGTACCAACCATGTCATGCTAACTTGTCGGCAAGGGGGCTAAATAACACTCCCAAGTTAGGCAAAATTTTAACAACGGAAAACCTATTTCAAAGGGGTCCCTTGACCTCTTACCTCAAGATATCTGAATGAAAATGGGTTCTATTGGTACCCACGAGTCTCCCCTTTCCAGATGAGGTAGCGTTTTTCACAGCCTTGGGAGGTATGCATTGACATAAAAACGTATTTAATTTTCAATTTTGTAATTAAGTTTGAAATTATCATGAAATCTTTATGATTAAATATTTGAATTAAAAAAGTAATCAGAACCAATAAAACAGAGCAATGGGATTTAAACTATGTGTAACAGTCATGTCAATGTCTGTCCATGGAGACATTTGTGTAAATAGCATTAATATCTTGTTGATTGATTTTTTAACGCCCTGTTGTTGCTCATCACAGTTTGTCTCAATACATATCTCATCTGTATTATGCACACAAATAGGCCTCCATCTGTGGGAAGAAAATGTTGGCCATCACGCTTTTGGGTATTTTGCCAAATTGTTTAGATGTGAATGGATTGCTAATTTGCGCTGCATTGCGATATGCCCATGTTCACATGTTCTGTTTATGAAATACAAACTATATCAAAATACATCATCTCATGTGTTGATCAGAGTTGTGATTAAAGGGTTGGGTGGGCCCGGGAAGATTTTCAGATTTCAAAATGGGCCCCCGGTTTGGGAATGGCTGCTCTGATGTCTCACCTGTATGGAGCGTGATGTCTCGCCTCTACGGAGCGTGATATCTCACCTGTACGGAGCGTGATATCTCACCTGTACGGAGCGTCTCACCTGTACGGAGCGTGATGTCTCACCTGTACGGAGCATCTCACCTGTACGGAGCATCTCACCTGTACGGAGCATCTCACCTGTACGGAGCGTGATGTCTCACCTGTACGGAGCGTCTCACCTCTACGGAGCGTGATATCTCACCTGTACGGAGCATCTCACCTGTACGGAGCGTGATATCTCACCTGCACGGAGCGTCTCACCTGTACGGAGCGTGATATCTCACCTGTATGGAGCGTGATGTCTCACCTGTACGGAGCGTGATATCTCACCTGTACGGAGCGTGATGTCTCACCTGTACAGAGCGTGATATCTCACCTGTACAGAGCGTGATATCTCACCTGTACGGAGCGTGATATCTCACCTGTACGGAGCGTGATATCTCACCTGTACGGAGCGTGGTATCTCACCTGTACAGAGCGTGATATCTCACCTGTACGGAGCGTGATGTCTCACCTGTACGGAGCGTGATGTCTCACCTGTACGGAGCGTGATATCTCACCTGTACGGAGCGTGATATCTCACCTGTACGGAGCGTGATATCTCACCTGTACAGAGCGTGATGTCTCACCTGTACGGAGCGTGGTATCTCACCTGTACAGAGCGTGATATCTCACCTGTATACAGAGCGTGGTATCTCACCTGTACGGAGCGTGATATCTCACCTGTACGGAGCGTGATATCTCACCTGTACAGAGCGTGATGTCTCACCTGTACAGAGCGTGATGTCTCACCTGTACAGAGCGTGATATCTCACCTGTACGGAGCGTGATATCTCACCTGTACGGAGCGTGATATCTCACCTGTACGGAGCGTGATATCTCACCTGTACGGAGCGTGATATCTCACCTGTACGGAGCGTGATATCTCACCTGTACGGAGCGTGATGTCTCACCTGTACAGAGCGTGATGTCTCACCTGTACGGAGCGTGCCGGCAGGCTCTCGTAGGTCCCGCTGAACTCCCTCACCAGGGCCCGTCGGGGGGGCGGAGAGTGCATCCCAGCCCGCTGATTGGCTGAGGATGGTGGGCTGGGGATGCTGATTGACTGGCCTGCATGAGTGCCAGCCAGGTGGTTGTCTGTAAACAACAGGACAAATTATCAGTTGGAGTGTGAGTAAAGATACCAAACACTATTACCAAATAAACAATGGGAGGTACACAAGGAAACAGTAATATTGCTATATTTTTCATTCTTTCCATAGATTGATTTGTTCTGTTTTTAACCAGTGCAGGACACATATTGAACACACTTTTCTACATGTATAGAGTTGGTGGTTTATGAACAAAAGTGGGTCTTGCTTGCTGTTATTGTGTAACATGAAGCCCGATAAAGACTCATAATCAAACGTTTACTGTTCATTTTCCTAAAATGCAGCTTTAAATGTGAATTCGCATTCACTCTGTTGCTAAATATGTCTCCGTATGAATATGATGCTGTTATTTTCTCTACTTATTATTTTATTCTTCTTAACATTCTCAAGAGAACTTATTTGGAGTTTGCCAAATGACTGTCCAAGACACGACCCCTCCAGGCACCACAGCCTTTCCCGCAGCATGGTGTGGCAGGCCGACCCCTCCAGGTACCACAGCCTTTCCCCAGCGTGGTGTGGCAGGCCGACCCCTCCAGGCACCACAGCCTTTCCGCAGCATGGTGTGGCAGGCCGACCCCTCCAGGTACCACAGCCTTTCCCCAGCGTGGTGTGGCAGGCCAACCCCTCCAGGCACCACAGCCTTTCCCCAGCATGGTGTGGCAGGCCGACCCCTCCAGGTACCACAGCCTTTCCCCAGCGTGGTGTGGCAGGCCAACCCCTCCAGGCACCACAGCCTTTCCCCAGCATGGTGTGGCAGGCCGACCCCTCCAGGTACCACAGCCTTTCCCCAGCGTGGTGTGGCAG
>NC_139635.1:34883520-34918520 GCF_964638095.1 Poromitra crassiceps
TTTGACTCACCTTTGGAAGCAGTATACTTAGACAAGCCGGCACAAGAAAGTTTGACTGAAGATATTTAGATCCACTGTGCTCCTCACTTAGAATAAAATGGTATTTAACAGGGTTTAACACACAGAAACAATAAAAACAATAAAGTCAAAGAAAAACTGGTGCAACATGTGTCATCTATCAACATTTACAAGCTGAAAGGAGATGAATGGTAGTTTTGTTTTTATTTATTGTAGTGATCTGTCCTGCTCATGACTGCTGACCTTTGATAAGGAAAGGATGGAATGAAATCGGTCTGAAAACTGTCCATATTCCTGAATAGGAGACTCAATCAATCAGTGTTAATCAATCAATCAAACCTATGCAGTTAGTGTAACCGGTGGACCTCTGCGTTGTGTTGTGTTTTTAATGATCGCACCCAACAACAAGGATATCTTCAAGTCAGATGCTGTTTGTTCTGACATAAAAGAACAGAAAATAAATCATACTCCACTCTGCAATACTTTTCCCCACCACAATCCTCTTCTAACAAGGAACAGTTAAGAGGAAGAGCTGAGGGTAGCAGGAAGCGTAGAGGCACTGAGAAGGACGAGCAACACTACAGGAGGTGGGGCAATTACATGACAGTAGAGGTGGAGGTAGAAGAAAACTGACAGGTATATTACTTAAAATAACACATCAATAACATATATAGTGTAACTATATAATAGGCTAATAACATCTGTTACATTAGTTCAGTGTAAATGTTTTCGCTTTCAGCCAGGGACTTAATGCACGTGATCAGCTTTTTGAAGGCTGATCACAATACCGATACTGATATCCGATATTTTGTGACAATATTCAATATGTTGAACTAATATACAAATTGTATCACATACACAGAATGTTCACTCTTTGTTTCTGCAACAATGTGATTTCTGCATGCTTGACATTGTTTGAAACCTCATGTTTTCCATTTCTCAAATGACCAATCAGATGATCCTGCTCAACCACTACTGGACCGCTAATGTTCCTTCATGTGTCTTTCATGCACAGCAACACTGATGAAACCCTAATGGGTGAGGAGGCTGCCTAATGAATCAGACTTTTTATTTACAAAATCCTCTCTACATCAGCACTTTCATGAGGTAAGCAGTGTGCAAAGAACTACTGTGAGGAAAATTAAATGCATGAGGTTGAGTCCCATTTTGTTTTTGTTTATTTATATTTGATATCTATAAATCTGACCATTTTCAAAGCCAAAAATATTGAAATATTTGGCGTATTGCTAGCTCCATTACAATCTGCTCGTGCTCGAGCATCCCTCTCCCATTGGCCATGGCTGGGAACTTGTGAATGGGAAGTGCCGACCAGTGCGTCACACTCTTCGCCCTTTGCCCCAGCAGCTCACACTTCATGACTGCTCAGATGAGAGTAGCGATGATGAGAGGAGTAAGTATAGAGAAGCAACAGATTCAGATGAAGAGCAACTCCCAGTCCCCATCATCCAGAATACAGAGCTGTTACAGAAAGTCTGTCCGCAGGGTTATCAGCTCAGTGTTATCAGCTCAGGGTTATCAGCTCAGTGTTGAGTGGACTTTGCAGCAGATTGTTCGATTTAAGTTGGTTCAAGTAACTGGCCATGTCTTTCACATTGTCTAAGAATGATTTGATCATCCCTCTCCTCTCTAGAATGTTGTCCTTAACCCACGCTGTGAACTCTGCCCATGAGTCTCATTGTGTCAGTGTGATTATAATGTTTACCATCAAGTGTTGTCATTGCATACATGGAGCTGAGACACTTTGAGCTGTATTGAGATGCATTGTGGAGGCAATTGTGGAGGCATTGTGGAGCTACCAGGCTTGGTAGCTCCACAATGCCTCCTCCTGGCCTACCTGGCCTGGTAGCTAGGCTGCTGTGGCTTGGGTTAGTCGCTAGCAGGCCCAATGCTACCACACCGGAAGGCATGCTGGAGGCAAGGTGGCAGGTTGCCAGCCGACAAGGCAGCTTGACGGGTGAAGTAGGCAAACAGGGAGATCATCTGCGACCCAGATGCTGAGGGAGGGGATGTGTCTGGGCCCATTTGTCATTTGGATAATTCTGTCAGGGGTTTCGAGGTAGGACCCAAACGCAGAAAGGATGCAGCAGACGCACGCGGCTTTAGAAACAAACTGCTTTACTTGCAGTCTACAGACAGGTTCAGTTCATCCTTGCGTGCAAGTTGACGTTTGAGCCAAATTGGAAGAAATTCCGTCAAGGCATTCCTGAGATATCACGTTAACGAACTTGAGAATGGCGTTTTTGAGGTCACAGTGACCTTGAACTTTGACCTTTGACCACCAAAATCTAATCAGTTCATCCTTGAGTCCAAGTTGATGTTTGAGGCACATTTTATTAAATTCCGTCATAGCGTTCCTCAGATATCACGTTAACGAACATCGGACAGATGGACGGACGGACGGATGGATGGACAACCCGAATCCATAATGCCTCCAGCCTGGCTATCGCCGGCTGAGGCATAAAAAAGCACGCCTTGGCATAATGATTGACTGACTGTATGGTTGTAATATTAAGTGCTGACTCCGCCCGCTTGGGCCAGATTCAGGGTACGCCGTTAGAAATTAGGAGTAAACCCTATCCTGCTGCTCTCTGCGGAGGAGAGAGGCGAGAGGAGGGGCCGCACTGAAGACAGGCAGAAAGAAGGAGAGAGAGCAAACCCGGCAGCAGCCGCATCAATATATAGCACATTCAAGACCCCCTAAAGTCATGTTTTAAGATATATATAAAATACTCTACTTTCAATAATAATCTGTGTCTGATAGTTTTTCCCCCCAAAAAAGGTTAAATGATCTTGTTTAAAATCCTTAAAATGACTTCCCCTCCTTCTGCCTCATTAAAAATTCCAAAGTAACCCATTATGTTTAGAACATAACTAGCCAATCACAGCATACAAACAATGGCTTTTTACTGCTGAATACTGGACAGGGATTGGCTCCAGTAATTGTGATGTCACGAATCATGCTGGTTGAAAATGACCTTTTCAATGAGCACAGAGAAACTTGGCCTACAAAAGGTTCATAATCATCTTCTTTTCAAAACTGGATTTCCCCAACTATTGAGAAAGCACAATGACTTGCACTTGCAACTGCATTTTTGTTGATGTTCATGATTTCCTGAAACTGAAGGATTTCCCCATCTTCTATAAGTCAAGGACATAATATGAGCTTTTCGGCCCATGGCATCATTGTAATATAATTTGATATCAATTTTAGACGATTAAGAAGCCATTTCAAAGCATTAAAAGTTTTTCTTCCTGCATTTACAATAAGTTGAACATTGTATGCATGACAGAATTATTTGGTTTGTCTCATGTCCCATGAAAAGAGGATAGCAAATTAGACAGCTATCACTTCCGGTAAGTAAATCATAAATATAACTACCCTATATTTCGATTAGTGCAATCAAACATGCATATTAGGCTACATAAATTACTATAAATTACTATATATAATAATCGCCTGCTCAGGTCATGCTGTATCAGGGTGTCGCTGTAGGCCATGCCCGCTCAGCTCGTGCTGTATCAGGGTGTCGGTGTAGACCACGCCCGCTCAGCTCGTGCTGTATCAGGGTGTCGCTGTAGGCCACGCCCGCTCAGCTCGTGCTGTATCAGGGTGTCGCTGTAGGCCACGCCCGCTCAGGTCATGCTGTATCAGGGTGTCGCTGTAGGCCACGCCGGCTCAGGTCATGCTGTATCAGGGTGTCGCTGTAGGCCACGCCCGCTCAGGTCGTGCTGTATCAGTGTGTCGCTGTAGGCCACGCCGGCTCAGGTCGTGCTGTATCAGGGTGTCGCTGTAGGCCATGCCGGCTCAGGTCGTGCTGTATCAGGGTGTCGCTGTAGGCCACGCCGGCTCAGGTCGTGCTGTATCAGGGTGTCGCTGTAGGCCACGCCCGCTCAGGTCGTGCTGTATCAGGGTGTCGCTGTAGGCCACGCCGGCTCAGGTCGTGCTGTATCAGGGTGTCGCGGTAGGCCACGCCCGCTCATGAAAAACTTTCCTGGATGGAGAAAGGTTTAAGGTTTAAACTCCAAGCCCTTAAGCTGCAACTCCAGCTCTCATCCTCCTCTCTTCATCAGCCCAGAAAGCAGCATTCCTGTCGGTGTCAAAGGCTTGTGTCAACGAGTGCTTGTGTTTGTGTGTGTGTGTGTGTGTGTGTGTGTGTGTTTTCTCTGTATGCATGTTTGCGCTTGTGCGTTCTACCATGACACAGGGGGAGTTTGTGCAAGTGTTTGAATCACCTTGGTAAACCTCCCTCGCCGTATTACGCAACAACAGCAGGGGATCTGAATCTAATGCCTCTGGACACAGATATTAGGATACATGATGGTCCAGGACAATCAGCGGGAAATGTTTATATAGGGAGAAGGCTTGTTGTTTATAAAATGGCCATCATGGGTACAGTTTGTGGTAAAAACAGAGGGGAGAGAAAAAGAGTGAGTGTTTGTGTGTGTGTGTGTGTGTGTGTGTGTGTGTGTGTGTGTGTGTGTGTGTGTGTGTGTGTGTGTGTGTGTGTGTGTGTGTGTGTGTGTGTGTGTGCACGTGTGTTTGTGTGAGAGAGAGAGGGAGAGTGTTTGTTTGTGTGTGTGTGTGTGTGTGTGTGTGTGTGTGTGTGTGTGTGTGTGTGTGTGTGTGTGTGTGTGTGTGTGTGTGTGTGTGTGTGTGTGTGTGAGAGAGAGAGAGAGAGAGAGAGAGAGTGAGTAATCAAGGCCACACCTCTCTCTGCACAGCATGTCACAGCCTGTGGGGTAGGACAGATAATTGAGTTTATTAGGAGCTGAGCAGTAGACCGCTGTAGACTGCTGTGCTGTGTGTTAGAGAGACAATACGATTAATACCAGAGAGGACAGAGACACATCAGAGACACAGAGGCTTCTTCACACTCCAGGACTTCACTGGAATACGCCTTGACAAGGTGGGTCAACCCATTTTCATTTGGTGTATTTTTCCCCATGATTTTGACTGTTGCTCACATTTTCTCTCAAATATTTCCATCCGCCTCCTTTCCAGAGCTCCTATATACACTCTTTTCCATTTTTAAATTCAATGCTTTTTCAATATTGAGGATTTTTTTTTACATGACTTTTTTGTTTTATATGTCTCACGACTCACATGCTAATAATATTACTCGTACTTACTGGGAAACTTACTGGTATACACACAGTTTGCAGTGTGGTTATGATTTTTCAGACTTCATAGTCGTGATTTTTTTGTTTGTTATTCCTACTTTGTTAATGTTCATGTTTTTGTGATGGCTTGTCTTTCACTAAACTAGTTTTTCCTCAATGTGTCTCGAATTGTCATTCTGGAGATACAATGTTTTCACGTGACAGCGGCAATGTGTGACTTAGCCTCTGCTGTCTGTGGCTGTTTCTTACCATAGTGACGTAAGTCTGACTTGATAGACATGTTTACCCATTCACTCTCATAGAAAAACCATCGTGGAAAATAAACAGCCAGGCTTAAGTGGGAGCGGATAAAGGGAATTAGAGGAAATAAGGATTTAATGTTGTTTCCTTACATGGGAAAATGTGGTTTGGTGGACGTGATGTACGCAACAAACCACTTTCATGGTGAATGACCCAATTGGCCCAATGTACAGTATCTGTGCCCCTTATGTTTATAATTCTTATCCTGTCCTCAAAAGCGGCTTTAAAGGTCAAAACTCAGAGACCTTCACAGTCCATGGTTGTCCTAGTTTCTGTATGCAAGTGAGGAAGAGACAAGCTGGGGAGGACAAGTGTGGGCAGGAGAAAAATCTGAGTTGTGAATGAAATGAAATACATTTTTTTAAATGTCTTGACGGAGCACTGGTAATATTTGGCGTGTTTTAGCATGCTGAGTGCTGTTTCCAATTGGCTGGAGGGCCTGATGTGAATACTTAGAGGGCTGCGTCAGGGCGGCGGCCGTCATCCAGCCCTATAAACACATTGTGTATCAAGAGGGAACAAAGGTTTTCGTATGTTTATTTCCAATTATTGGCATAATCTTTCCCCCCAGACTAATGGTATCTTTGATTCTGACCTGTCGGTGTGCTCAGAAATCCGGCAATCAAGACCCCAACTTCTCTACGATCTGAATAGCATTTGAAGATTCAAGATTCAAGTTTATTAGGTGTCCCAGAAGGGCAAACTGATTTGCAGCGAGCGTAAAAACACAGAGACATAAAACACATGGTATCACATAAGAAACATTAAAAAACAAACACAAAGCAGCAGTTTAAAATGCACAGCAGTTCAAAGTGCAAGTAAAACAAGCATTTTCTGTAATTTACCTTTAAGCAAAAGGGTACAGCATCTGCAAGACAGGTAAACCTAATTAGCATATATTTTTTAACTGCATAGCCCAAGTATCTTTTTATACACAAGTTGATGATTTAAATGAACTTTTCCTTCTATAACATTCTTCCTCCTCTCATCTGTCTTACAAACTGAGATGTAAAGATAAGTCTTGTTTTCCTGTCAACGGAAAGAGCAGTGAGTAACACAAGATAGTCCACATCACACAGACATGTAGTAGACATGTAAGACAGTCCACATCACACAGACATGTAGCAGACATGTTTAACCAAAAGAAGTCCATGATGTTATTGAGGTAGATTGCTAAGGCCAGGATGAAAAGCAAATATTTTGAGGAAGCTCATGGCTTCACGGCTAGTGTGTGTGACACAGAGCTATGTCAAATCAGATCCTGTGTATTCATCAGATCCTGTGTATTCATGAAATATACAGTAAAAGTTAAACTTTTTGAAAGAGTGAGGAAAAGGGTGTATATACAGCATCTGCAAGACAGGTAAACCTAATTATCATATATTTTTTAACGGCATAAGTACCGTATCTTTTTTTCATACAAGTTAATGATTTAAATGAACATTCCTTCTATAATGTTCTTCCTCCTCTCATCTGTCTTACAAACTGAGATATAGAGGCATACCTATGCAGGTATATAGTTGCATTGGGGCTTGCAACAGTTTAGGGCCCACACGCACGGCCCCTCCTCTTTGTCTCACCACTATTGCATCATACAGATCTATGATACTGACTACACTATACACGCAGCCACTACGCTTAAACAGTTAAAGGTCTTTGCACACAGAGTCTGTTTTTTTGTATGCATTTTTTTGCCCGTCATCATCCGGAAATAAATCATTACGCGTAGAAACCTTGCAGACTGAGTCCGATGCGTTTTATTGTTATGTTCATCGTAGTGTTAATTTTTGTCTGCTATTTTTTTTTATTTAGTCTTAGTTTTAGTCCCGTGTCAAATGTCCTTGTTAGTTTTTATCATATTTAGTCTTCTATTCGCAATGCCAGACAAAATTTCGTCCTCTCCTGTATCCACATTACAACATGACAGGTGACAGGTAGGAATTTCAAAAAGTTGAATTTGTGTGTTTAACTTTCTTTTATTTGATTAATAAAGTCTGATTCGTAATGACAACCTCTTGAAAGTGGAATTTAATGGAGTTGTTTCCTGTCATTCCAATTCAATTGCAGTTCTCTTTCCTTAGAGCTGGGTGAGATTCCAGTTCCATTTAATTTGAATCTATTCTCATTTCAATTCATGAATGGCCCCAACCCGGATGTGTAACATGGAGGTTCCGTGTTCAGTTCCATTAACTTTGTTTCTCTCTCTTCCCCAGAATCTAAGCTCATTCGAGCATGAACAACGTAAGTGGTCCTTCCGTTGGCAACCACACAATCGAGGACCCCAGCGTCGTGAGCAATGACTTCACCACGGTCCTGGGTGCCCTCATCCTCGGCTTGGTCTTCTTGCTGGGCGTCCCCGGCAACCTCTTCATCGTCTGGAGCATCCTGGCTCGTGCTCGCCGGCGCTCCGTCACCACCCTCCTCATCCTCAACTTGGCGTGCGCCGACAGCTTCCTCATGGCACTGACCATCTTCTTTGTGGTCTACCTGGCCAAGCAGTCGTGGGTGTTTGGTAGTTTCTTGTGCAAAGGATTGTTCTACCTCTGTAACGCCAACATGTACGCCTCCATCTTCCTGATCACGCTGATGAGCTTGCACAGGCTGGTGGCCGTGGTGTGGCCGAAGAAGGTGTACTCGCTGGCCAGCAGGAAGATCGTGAGGCGGGTGATCCTAGGCATGTGGCCCTTGGTGTTGCTCATCTCCATCCCTTCCCTGGTGTTCCGAGAAGTGAGAGTGGACGACACAGATAAGACAAATAAGACCAGAGCTGTGTGCGCCCCCGAGCACAACCTCCCTCGAGAGGTAAGTCAAATTTCATATCAGTGACCGAAATGATCATGGTCATCAGGGGGTCATCCCAATGTTCCCATGCAGGGTTCAATGTTGCCCAGATTTATATGGCATCGAATGGGAACATGACAAAGGGTTCAATGTTCCCCAGGGTCTAAATATGTGTTCTCACAGTGTTTAATGTTGCCAGGGTTCAATGTTCCCCAGCTTATCTGAAATAATAAAGTTGAAGTCGTTGAAGTGTCTGTCTGTGGATCGATTGGGCTGAAAATGTGGTCATGGGTAGGTTGTACGGTCGTAGGAAACACCTGTAAAATCCTGTAAAATCCTGAAAAGCACCTCCCCAGGTCGAATAAAGTTGAAAATATTGCTTTATGCCTACTTACGGTAACCCAGGCAACGCCGGGGGCATTGCTAACACATAAACAAGCGCTTGAACCTTTGAGCCCACGGCACAGTGGTGTGCTGCCACTCCCCTCCTTGCCCCCATTATGTGACCAGCCTCGTTCCATCTCCTCCTCTCTCTCTCTCCCTCCTGCTCCTGGATTTCCTGCTAACACCTTCTCTTTTGGTTCAATGGGCCTTTTTCACAGCCGCCATTTTGTGTCTAAAAGGCAGGGTAAACACGGGTGCAACAAAAACATTAACGAGGGCACCAGCACTGGAGCACAAAATGGATTGGAAGTTGGAAACCCTCATTAATGTTTTGGTTGCACCTATGTTTACCCTGCCTTTTAGACACAAAACGGCTGCTGTGAAAAAGGCCCTTCTCCGAAGCAGGGGCACCTGGAGTTAATTGGCCCCTGACCTTAAATGGGACTGGGAGGGCAGAGTGGCAGAGCTCATACACACCTCACAGCAGCGCCTGGGGAGGAACTGAACTCTGGGAACATTGAACTCTGGGAACACTGAGCTCGGGGAACATTGGACCTCGGAACATTGATACGCAAAAAGTACTGATACACTATAACACTAACTGAAAGCTGAAGTTTTTTATTGAAAACTCAGAACCAAGAAGTATTGATACACCCACTGAAATCATTCACCAATGCTGTATGCCTGCATCTGGGAGACTGTTGTTAACTTGGTTGAGTGTAGTCTAATCATGGTAACAGGGTAATCACGCTAACACGGTTTTAATGATCATTCAAATTTGAAAAAGTAATATTAACCGTCAGGAATTTTTATCACTAACCGGTAATCGTTTCATCCCTGGGTGTGAGAAGCTCAGCTGTAGAAAACTTGGGTGCTTTGAATGGATGTAATCAACTTCTCGTCCATTTTGCACTTGCCAGGTGAAACTGTTATTCATGACACCAAATCACATAAGCAGTGAAACAAAGAAGTGCCAAAATTCGATTGGCTGTTGACTTTTCTCAGCCAATAAGCTTGTGGACCGTCTGAGGAAGAGTGTTTTTCCCCTTGAAAGTATAGTTCCTATTAAATGGATTAGAATAAGGTGTTAAAGGAACACTCCGCCAATTTTCATCCAGCTTTGTATTATTACAAAATAGTAGTATATCCGAAAACTGTAACCCGTTTTGCAGGTATTAATTTAGTTTGACAGTTATTGAGAGTTGATTTGAGTTAAGTGATGTCATTTGTGATGAATGACATCACTGGTGAAATGAAAAATGACTTTTTCATCTCTTTTGCTTATTCAAACTATCACAATGTACACCTACATTTGACAATTTATGCCAAAAGAAATGATTTTTTATTGTATTTTAATATAAGAAAACTTTACTTTTACTCCTGAACAGAACATCTTTAGTGCTGACCTCATCAGGAGACAATACGTAAAGATCTCAGCCATTAAAACCATCACAGATGTTTGAACACAAGAATTAAGGGAAAGAGGGAACTTGGAAAATCAGATAACGCTCACCAAATTATCATTGAAATGTTATAAATGCATTGATTACATTATCTGTAACATGTTAACTGTTCATGAGGTGACGCTCTGTCTCTGCACCAAGAATAAAATTTCCCTGATGCCATCGACTCTTGCTCAATCTTGTTTAGACAGATCCCGTCATGTCCATATTATTCACCATGCAGTCATACTATGATCACACCTGTCTGTCTGATCTTCTTTCCTGCGTGTAGGTGAGGTTCCAGTACGCCTTTGAGACAGTGGTAGGATTCATACTTCCTTATGCCATCATTGTGACCAGCTACGTGCTTATTCTGAGACGCCTGAGGCAGACCAAGTTCAAACGAAAGGTCCGCAGCGAGAAACTCATCCTGGCTATTGTGGTGATCTTCGGCTTATTCTGGCTGCCCTATCATGTTATCAACATGGTACAGGTATGTGAATGGACGTTCACTGTATCATAAAAAAAACATACATCTGATTTTAGAAGTAATTTGAATGAATACTGAGTATGTTTTGTTCTGTCCAAGGTGGCGGCTGAGTGGTACATTCATGGTTCACCGATGGGAAAAAAGTGAGTAGTAAACAACCTGACTAACTCAGTCTGGTCTTGTCTTGTTTTTTGTTTTGTTTTTTCTATTTTTTTGCTTTTCACCCCTTTCAAACAACATTTTATTAATATGTCAACATGTGATACTACTCACATGGAGTTGCACAAACCAAACCAGCAATCGTTCCCGAGTTGTCGGAAAGTTGGAAATGATGTCTTCCTGCTACGAAAAATGCAGTGGAATGGGAACGGCCCTTCAAGTTCAAAGTCCAAGTAGATAACTCAAATCTGAGGTTCCTGAGATGCAGTTAAAGTATCTGATGTCACGACAACATGGCTGCATAGCACTGTAAACGCTACGCTACATTAATTTGACCTTCTTCTATAGCAGGAGGTGTTATACATGTTATAAACCCCTCTAAAAAAGTTCGGAAATTTGTGTTTGGTCGATCATATCTCTGTTACTGTATCCTCAGCATTGCATGTTATCGTATTGGAAAATCTGCTCATTTCCTGTGGCAATGAGGCCACATTTGTCTGGATCATACATTTGTGGGATGAGCAGCACAGCTCTTTATGTGCATTGGTCCCAAGTGGAATGTGGGAAATATCCCTGCCTTGCCAACATGTCTTGTTTGTTCCTTGTTACTGGTACATAGTTCAATCATCCAATCCCCCAAACAACTCAGAACAATATAGTAAAAACCAACAGGAGAATACACTGTTTTGACATTGGACGGGAAATTTCACACATTTCACATACTCAGCTGTGCTGCTCATCCTACAAATGCATGATCCATACAAATGGCCAAATGGGGCTTCAAAAGGGAAACGAACAGGCGTTCCAATGCGCTAAGATACAATGCTGAGGATACAATAACAGATTTCCAAACTAATATTTGAAGGCTTTATTTCAGAGAGACTAGGTTCAATGCTCAAACTAAACGTTTAATCACATGCTGGAAACTTGTGTGTAAGATCCACGGTGAAACTCCTCCCATCCATAAAGTTAGGCCTACATTTGTGGATGGATGTAGGAATTAGGAGGTTGGTGATAGTGGGGTGGAGGAGAAGGGATGAAGGTTAGTACAGCGGCTGCAATGACAGCATAGTTCTGTGAGTAGCACAACAGCAGTATTTATAACGGTGTAATAGCTCCCTGAAAAAGAGAGGGCACGTGACGACTAACTATGATTGCTTCTCTGGAAAGGGACGGAATGTTTTTGGGTCAAACGAAAGCATGAAATGAAACTAAGAAGCATGAAGACTATAGTCTGTAACGCAAGTTTCTACGTGACTGATAGTACATGGAGGTCACGTGGAGGCTGGGTTTACCCAGGCTAGGTGGATTTAGGTCAGTGATGTCACACACACAAGGAGGCATTGTGACAAGACTGATCAGTGATGTCATAGGGGGGCACACACACACACACACACACACACACACACTGATGATGTCATCAGTGATATCATAATGGGGCACACACACACAAGGAGGATCAGTGACATCACTTATGCAATAACATTTAGTGAGCAACACACACACACCCGCACGTGCCAATAGGGCAGGCGAGGCCACGCAGGGAGAAAATGGCAAACAGACAACTAGTAGCGTACAACTATTATATTTAAGCAATATATCACGAGAGCAAGTGTGTTGTGGTGAATATATCCCGCTGATAAACTGTTACCCCACGAGGCCGCAGGCCGAGTGGGATAACAGTTTATCAGCGGGATATATTCCACAACACACGCTGCTCGAGTGCTATATTGCTTTTATAAAACGGTTTCCAAGTATGATAATATAATAATAATAATAATACTATAAGTCCGACTCCGACTGGCATGTCATTCTGATAGAGTCAGTTGAAACACTACTGTAAGGCGGGACCGCAAGAACATGCGGGTGATTTGATTGGATCGTTCTGGAGACTGAAGTTGACATTGGCCAATCCTGGCGCTTGCTGAGTAGCTGAGAGCTTTCTGAAAACCGCGACAGGCAGCTCCAGCGCAGCATTGCATTCTCAGCGCTTGCTGAGAAGCTGAATGCTTTCTGCAAACCCCGACACCAACTAACGTTACGGGGTTAAATGCGGGGTTAACAGCCTTTCTTTTGCAAAGAAGACATTAGCCCGCATCTATTCTTGTACAAAACATCATTTTCTGCGAAGTATTAGTAAAGTTATAAGCGAAGATCGATTCACAAGGATCTGACAGCTGTCTCCGCCATTTTTTTTTCTACGTTGTCATTTGAGGTAAGCCTTATTATTACTCTCTTAGTAAGAGAGTTGCCATGGCAACCAATAACCCATGGCCATGGGTTATTGAACTCGGTTACTGGAATTATACAATGGCTGTGAACCAATCAGATTGCTTGATTTGAGAGAGCCGTTTTATAAATAACTATTATATAGTTGGTATAACGTTTAGACATCTAGGTTTTTCCATTTGATGTAATGATGCAGCTATACAAAATATATGTTCAGTCAGTTTTACCCAATTTCAATGAGGAAGGCTACCTATCAGGGGTGTCAAACTCAATTTCATCCCGGGCCACATCAGCATTATAGTTGCCCTCAAAGGGTAAATGTACAGTAATATGATATAAATGTATCCTTTATGTTATAATCTATATATAAAATTGAGCATGTGGGCGATGTTTGTTTCAAGTTCTGTGTTCGGCCACAGCTATGCCATTTTACGTGCAAAACCGGGCTGAAACATTCAGGGTGCGTAAAGGGTTACCTGTGCGGGTGACCTGACAGAGCCTGATTTTTTAATTAGGCTAATTAGCTAATGATGTGATGTCATCGGTGATGATGTCAAAAGTTCTGTCATAAGGGCGAAAAACATGCAAACACACACACAAGGAGGCATTGTGACATGACTAGGAGTATCATCAAAGTATAAAATATGTCAGTTTCTGTTGCCAGCAGGTGGTGCTATGAATATCTCCAGGACCACATTTTGCAATGATGACACACAGACAAAGGTGAAAACAATAACCAGCCACAGGCTGTCCTGGCTGGTAATGAGTTCAGTCATGTGTGGGCAGTTGTTGACCAAGATGTCCTCTCGTCATCTCTCCACAGACTGGATAACATCTGGAGGTCCAGTCGAGCGGTGACCTCGGCTCTGGCCTTCATCAGCAGCTGTGCCAACCCCGTCCTCTACACCTTTGCTGGGAAGTCCTACATCAAGCAGAACGGCTTGGCCTTCATGGCCCGGCTGTTTGAGGGCACGTCGATGGACCAAGTGGGGACCAAAAAGAGTCGCTACGTGGGCAAAGAGACCAGCGTGGGACTCAGAGATGTAGAGTCCACGACTAGCAACGGAGCTAACGCTGTACAAAACGCAAGATGAGCTTCCTGACAACTCGGAAGATGCGTGAAATTACACGTGGAAGCCTGTAGAGACGTTGGCCAAAGAGGCGTTAAACAGAACACAGGTTTAGAGCAGAGTGCTAAACTAGTTTGCTTTGTAAATAAAATGTCCCCATTGTAAAAGTGCCATTCTACTGTATGTAAAGTTACTTACTACTTTTAAGCTTTTTAAATTATTTATTACTTAAAAGTTATAAAAACTAACCAAATGTTCATCATATAGGCAGTAAGGCACCATAAGCACATGTGTATGTATACAGCTATTGGGGTGTATACCACTGTATTGTGACACTTTAACAACAAAGCTTGTGTTTTAGCAGCATAAATTGACCATAGTTTTCACGGGAAACTCAATTGTCATTACTGTCTAGAAAGAGGGCGTTTTGTTTAAATCTCTGCAACTTAATTCTTAATGCCAACCAGAACGTAGCCTACAATGTGTTCCTCGCTGTGCTTGAGTAGTCTAGCTGTGTTCATCCACAGCTAAAATCCCCCTGAGATGTGCCAAGAAATCTGGAAATTGCTCAGAAACCCATTATTGCCAAGAAACCTAGGAAAGCTATACATCCCCTGAATGTCCTAGGTCTCTAGTTTGTGGTTGTTCGAGGCTGTGATGATCCTAGAGGTCACAATAGGTCATTTTATACAGTGAGGTCAAGTTGTGAAAAACGGTCTCACTACAATGCTACTATGGGGACTAAGTTACATCATCACACATGAATACAATTGGACTCATTGAATTCACGAGCCTCAGTCGTACTCATGAAATTCCAAGACTGTTTAGGGACCCCAAATGTGCAGAACTATTCAAATAGTATAGGAAGAATCAGCGTGATGTCACTTGCCACCCAGAAATGCGAAACCCCGCGGCAGTTATTAGTACGAGTTGTGCCAAACAAACGTTAACATCTCAAACACAATACATCACACCGCTTATATTTTGACATTTTGAGTGAGAGAAGTAGCTCAAGAGTTTGATGTATAATGTCGTGTTAAAGTTGTGAGAACTGTCGCAGTTTTTAAAATGTAAACAAAGTCAGCCAGCTAGAGTCAGACACTCAAGCCTCCCAAAGCTCACGCTCCATAGGGTTCCATTGCCGTTGCCACCCAGTGAGGCAGTTTGTTTACCAAAATGCTGCTCGGCTGATCCCTCGTATAGGTGAAAATAACATTTATACTGCATGCAAAAAACTGCATGGGATTAGCATAAAGTGGGCATGTCTCGTATACTCGTTCAGATATCAATGTGAGAGCTCGAGGGACCCCTTTGAAAATGCCTATGCTAGTTGACATGGGGGAGTAGGAGATTTATTCAAGGGTTGTTGTAGCGATACATTTCAAACCACTAGGGGGGACGTGCCCCCCTGCAAGATCTGCCTGCAGACATACTGTACTTTGTCTCTAATGAATGTTTGCCGTTGTATGTTCTCAAAGGTGATCAGCAAGATTATTTTTTTTATCTGTTATGATGCAATGATGAACACTGACTTTTATAAAATAAAAGTGACAAAGGAATTTGGTATAAGCACAATTTCTTTCGAGTTGGCACATTCACCTTGACTTCATTGCAGCTACTGTATAATTTCACATAGGCTGCTCATATTCATTACTAAGAAATATGTTTTTTAGAGATGAAAAATTCACTGAAATAGCTTTGTGCATTTAGTCTCTATAAGATCAACCTTTAGCATTAAACACATTTCCCTGTTGACAAATTGCACTTCCTCACCCAAAATATTTCCCTTGGAAAAACAGTAGTCACATGCAGACCCATTTCCTCTCCGAACTATCCACTTTCCCACCATGCTTTGTGTCACATCTAGATGAAATGTATTGCCCAAACTCATTACAGGTTTACATATGCAACCCCGATCAGTGATCATCAGATTTACCCCCCACCGGTAAAGTCTACTGCCTCCACTGATGTAACATGCAAGTACCAAGTTGATTAAAGAGACGATCAAGTTCATCAGAATGAGTTTTATTGGTCAAGTAAGTTAGCACATACAAGAAACTGTTCACTTCAATAGGTCACATTAAAACTCAAAGACGACATTAGGAAAGTAGATTTGAAATCTAGGTCAGTGGTTCTCAACTTTTACACACACCAAGTTCACCTCGGAAATGACCATCATATGAAAGTATGGGCGTATGAGTGGGAGGGAGCCCCGCGTGTGTGGTACCCCTACCACAGGCTGAGACCCACTGATCTAGGTGATGGACTGTTTTCAAACACCAAAAAACTACACAGTAAACACGTAAATAATTTACTCAACTTTAAGAACTTGCAACTGTAAAAAATAAATAATCCAGCGCCGATTCATGCAGCATTTCCAATACCTATAAGGGCAAAAAAGAAAAATAATTCACTACCCACACCAACAACTGTATTCAGTCTCACATGGTTTCCAGTCAGTCCACACATGTACACAAAATCAACAACTTCAGGTGAAACACAGCAGCTCATCACAAAGTATCACAGGGCATGAACATGAGGCTGTAGCCTTACCTCGTTGTGCTCAATCAGTCCTTCACTCCTGCAGACAGAAAAGCAACATTTTAGTCTTACTTGCATAAAAATGCGATGCTTCATACACCCGATTATAACTAACGGTGTTCTGCACGGTCAAACCAGTCAGCGCAGTAAAAGGCTATAATCATGAGGTTCAGGTGAAACACGGACTGCAAATCATCATTTCAGGTTTGACTGATACAGAACCGACTGCTGCTCTGACTTGACTGCCTCTTCTGATGATAGTAGCAACGTGCACCTGCTGCAAGGCTTCGAGAAAGAGTGGAAAACTACGACACTAGGATATGTGTAGGTGGTAGGCCTACTGCCATTGTGCCCATATCACAAGATCAGAAGTGTGAGAGTAAAGGACTTCTAACGTTTAGTGTTGCTTGATATTTGTTCAACATCCTTACCCCATATAATCATTCGTCACAGTTTAATTTTAGTTGGGATTTATTTGCTAAATAAAACGCCACTTGGCTCATTAGCTTTCAACCATGAGGTCGGCTCAATGCTACTGAAGCTAGCTATGTCTGAGGAAAAACGTTTAAAAACGCTACAAATAGGCACATCCAAATATTAATGGATAAACTACTAACACGGATAATGAACTTTGATGAAAAATACGACAGACATACCATGTCGGACAAGGCGGGTACTCGTGCCGCACCAGAAACCCGAAGCAAGCCGCTCTGACCGCTACAACATGAGGAAAAGGACCGCTAATGAAGCTGCGGCCCCATTTATCTCTTTATCAAAACCACGTGTTTGTTGTCATGTCAGCACGTCACACAAAACACGCAGCTCGCTTCCGGGTCTGGCACACCAAGGGTCCCACTCACAATGAAAAAGTGCTTAAAAAATATACATCATAGCGTTAATCACATTGAAAAACCACACTGTATTTAGCCTATCATGCAGCCCGAATTATATGCCATGAATAAAGGAATAATAAATTGTAAAATTAACAATTCACATTCCCAAAATCCCACGAATTCCCAGTGAAAAAAATCCCTATGTGAAAACGAGAACCCCTGGTTATAGCGTACACGTGATTAGAACCACTTTTAAAAGTGTTATCTTCAACAGATAACCTCTGCTTTATTTAACCAACGTTTGGCGGAACAGACCTTCTATACCGAAGGTTCCGCTTTACCCGAAGGTCGGAGTTATTTTGCAGAAGGACTGGTTACACAAAATAACCATCGTGCTGGATTCGGCTAATCAGCCAGCGCTACATAACGCAATACATAATAAAAAGGCACTGCCGACACCGAAGATATGGCATCGCGAGCCTACGCTGCTTGTGTTCTGTGTCGAGGGGCTGCGGTGAGGATGACATGCAGGGTGAGTTTACTTTGAACTGGTGCTGAGCCCCTGGATGTCATTGAAGGCAGCATCTCACCAGGGAGGTCACACAGCTTTCAAACTCACTGAACAAACACGCGAACTAATTATAAACGTCCGACACAAAATGTCATCAGTGAACATGAAGAAATAGACCTTTTTCATAGCAGCCATTTTGACGTGTCAAAGCAGGGTAAACACAGGTGTAACCAATAACATTAAACTCTGATGATTAATAAGAAAGCTGCTATAAAAAATAATAATTTTAGGTTATTATTATTATTAGTAGTAGTAGTAGTAGTAGTAGTAGTAGTAGTAGTAGTAGTCATAGTAGTACAACATGCACTAACGTAACCTCTTGAATCTTGAAGCTATATGTGTAGGACACAACTTCATAGCACTTCACCCATACTGCAGACAAGATGTGCCATATGGAATAAACATAAACCTATTACAAGTACAGATAACAGGAAGTCACAACACCAACAAGTTACAAGTTAATCAATTAAATGAGCAATAACTGTAATCCTTGAATGTGCCATAAACCGGATGATATTTACCAATAACAATACGATTAGGATCTGTATTAGCGTGGCTTGGATGTTAGAGGAAAAGCAGGGCATGTGAGAGCCGTTAATCAGCTGACAATTATGGAATGTTTATTTTTGTAATGTTTATTTTCAGGGAATGAGTGCAGCAGCACACCCACAGTCCCAGGTGGATTTCTTAAACGGAGCACCGCACAAGAAGCATCCAGGTGTGACCAACCTGAAAACACTGCGTTTACCCGAGGAACTCCAGAGAGCCGCACAGTCAGTTATTCACAGTAGGTGAACGTGCCACTATACACTACACTAACGTACACTAACACTAACTTACACTAGCATAATTTTTTTGTTATAGCTTCACAAGCCATTACTGTGAGAAGGTCCTGAAATGAATAGAAATGTCGTTGGTACTGTAGTGAAAGTTACTACTCTGATTTGGCTTGACAGTGTGCCTCTTCATCTTATACCCACCTTTAGGTGCTGAGGTGTCGGGACTGACTGAGCGCGCTCGCAGCCTCACAAACATGCTGTGGAGCAGGAAGAGAGCAGCCGAGGAACCCACACTGAGGATGAAAGCCATGAGCCTGGAGAAAGAGCTGCGGGAGAGAGCGAAGGAGAGGAGAGGAGGTAGTGAGAAGATATATATATATATATATATATATATATATACAGTATATATATATATATATATATATATATACATACATACACACACACACACACACACACACACACACACACACACACATATAGTATATATATACTGTGTGTGTGTGTGTGTGTGTGTGTGTGTGTGTGTGTGTGTGTGTGTGTGTGTGTGGGGGTGTGTGTGTGTGTGTGTATACTATATGTATTGGATATATAATGATGGAATGGAGATGATTTGACGCCAGACCGTGTCTTCGACGTGTGTTTGCGGAAAATAATGTGCTTTATATTATATTTATATTCTAGATCTAGACGAACAAGTGCTGGAGGCCCGCATTCACAAGAAAGTGCTGTCAGAGCTCAAAAGAACAACGTATCGCTGGACTCCCGTCAAGTAACTGTTGCTTTTATCTATCTCTTTCTTTTATGTTTTGATTTGGTCAACCTTTTTACAAGTTGGGTGTATACAGATGTGCTCTCAATGTATTTCCACTTCACTCATCGTAACTCAGAATACGGGTCAGTTTTACACCGGTGTTCACAAATATTTCAAATTTAAATCCTTTTTATAGCCTTAAAATACATGGGCTCACAACTTCATTTTCATATAGTGACTGATTCATTGCATCAAATGCTTAGCCTCTTAATTTCAGTGAGGAAAAAAATATCGTCACTCCAATAATTCACAGTGTAAACAAAGTTACTAGTGGATCAGGTGTCTTTAACCCCCCCCCCCCCTCCCCCGTGTCTCAGGTATGATGAAGAGCTGGGTGTGATTTACATGGTGGCTCGGTTGGCTGGTGGCTACGCTGCAGTGAGGAGGGCTCTCAACGAGGTACGGACGGCAGCTTTTCACTCGCCAGGGTTGCAAACGTATCACCTTTCATACCTTTTGGCTTGGAATCGGTCACCTATAGCCTGATATCAGACTGAGCTGTAAACTCGTTACACTCCATTTCCTTCTTCAACTCGGTGGTGTGGGCGGATTCGAAGCTCTGGACCCAGGCAAGGTCGCACAGGCTACTCGTGTCAATTCAATGAGAACTGGTTTCAAGTCAAGCTTATTTACCGTATAGCCCTTTATCACAAGCATGTCACATGGTAATAAAAATGAGGGATGGTGTCATCATATGTTATCTTTAGTATAGTTATAGTTTTCTACCACAATACAGTATATAATAATACTGGTTATTGTCCCATCCCTACTACGGTACCTAGCCGTCTTGTGACTGGAGAAACTTACCTTGACGGTCAAAATCAAGAATATTGAATTGTCTACTGGTGATGATCTACCAGTGGGAATACTCTTTGGAGTCATTTGGCGGCTCAACAAACACATTTTACTCATAAAAGCGATGCCCATAAGTACATATTTTTCCACCTTCCTCTGTTCAGCCTTTGAACCAAATTTACCCTTTGAATGATTTTGTAGTGACACTGACTTGACCTAAAGAGTTAATTTTGATATGCGGTAGCCTATTCTCAGCAAAAACATTTTTTTTTAAACAAAATCTTCAAAAAATGTTCATCAAATTTGCATCCCTGATTATCTCTCTCTCACTCTTTGATCATTTATGGCACGCACGCACACACACACACACACACACACACACACACACACACACACACACACACACACACACACACACACACACACACACACACACACACACACACACACACACACACACACAGATATTCTCACAGCTCTCCTCAGTCATTCCCTGCTGCCATTTTCTTTCCTAAATGAGATGTTTTCTTCATCTTTCCAGATAAAGCACAGAGATCCCTCCTTCACTCCTCACTCTCTCCTGGACTTTGGCTCTGGGTTGGGAACGGCTGTCTGGTTAGTGTCTGCTGCACGCATGAGCACCAAGAGTGTCTTCATGCATCTTGTTTGACTCTACATCCACTCTCTCTGCCTTCTCTCCCCCGCCAGGGCGTCACACTCCTGCTGGGCAGACAGTTTGAAGGAGATGGTGTGTGTGGACAGCTCCGGGCCCATGAACACCCTGGCAGAACGACTTCTCAAAGGTACACACACACACACACACAAACACACACACACACACACACACACACACACACACACACACACACACACACACACACACACACACACCCTTTGGTTAACAAGAACCCTAATGTACAAATTATTCTGCTGTCGTATATACCTGACAATTTTTTCTTCTTTGTTGCGCAGGCGACAATGAAAAAGCTGAGCCTCACATTAAGCAAGTCTATTTCCGACAGTTCCTCCCTGTTTCCCCAAAGGTGAGCTCCCCTCCTTTTAATCCCAGTGAAAGAAAAACGGACTGTTCGCTGGTAACAAGCCGATCTTTTCACGTCTTACTTCAAAGTGAGCTCTAGTCAAGGAGCAACCCAGAGTCTTATCAGTCTGAGTGACGACTAATAAGACTCTGGGACAGATGGGCGATATTTCACGGTTTCCACTTCCGTGCGCCGGGGTCATTGGTTACAGTCCGATTGACCCGAGAATGGAGTTGGAGTTGATCGATCGATACTGTTTGTAGGTGTTTTAGGACGACATTTTGGCTAATCTCTATAAACGGATAACTGCATACGAGACGTTGTAAAGAATGACGGAACCGGAAGTCTTGACGCGGATGTCCGCTCTACACCGGAAAGACAGAAATATCAGCTGTCTGTCCCAGAGTCTTATTAGGCGTCAGACTAATACACTCTGGGTGCCCATCAGATTGGCTGAGGAGGAATTCTTCTCATGTGTGAACAGATAGATTCCAGGTTTAACCTTTGAGGATTCATAACCAGAATCTCTTAAAGCTTGAAAGCCAACTGTGATTTTTTCCCTTCTTCATTAAAAAGTAACGGAACACTAAATGATGTCACCACCAAGATCAGGCAATAGCAATTTCAGTAGTATGCTTTTTTACCAATAGATGTCAGACTTTACCCAGATTTGGGTTCAATGTGAAGTGACTCTTTAATGATCATATCAAGCCATATGAATAGTTTGATTACACATATTACCCACAGGTGTTTAAGTTATTTATGATAGCAGGAGCCTGGGTAAGATCGTCAGCAGTGGAGCAGGCTGTACTGTCTGTTTCGAAACAACCGCTGTGGCCCTTTCCTGATGTGTTTATGTTTAAGACAGGAGGTCTGTTCTGTATTAAGTAGAAGAACAACTGGGTAGTTAGCATGAGTAGTGATAGCCACCATGGCTCAACAGACAAAGAAAAGAGCGCCACCTACAGGAACTTAACAGATCCAACACATTCCGGCCCACACTGTTTGATTGACAGGTGATCTGTGGGAAGTGCAGTGCACAAACACCCCAGCAATGAGCGCTTAGCTTAGCTCCAAGATGGAGTAAAAACAAAAAACCAGCAACAACAAAACAATGAGGATCTCAATATTTTGTTTGGTTTTGTCAGTTTGGACATTTCTTTTGGTGGCACTCCATAAACACAGGCAGGTCCACCACAAATGGCTACTCCAAACAAATGAATAAAAACAAATGTTCTGTATGAAGCCCTGACAATCCAGTGTGTCTCCTCTCAGGTGCAGTTTGACGTGGTGGTCGGGGCCTTTTCCCTCTCGGAACTTTCCAGTAAGAAGGAGCGAGAAGAGACGCTGTTCACTCTGTGGAGAAAGACCAGCTCATATCTGGTTGGTTGAAATAACGACACCACACTATGTATATATTATGTCTAGTTCACTTAAGCAATAAGCCCCAAGAGGCCGTGGTTACAGTGATTTTACAACAGCTAAGGGGTGTTTTAAGACACGTCGTGCCTTATAGCTATTGTAAAATCACTGTAAATATGTACATACACACAATGTACATAAAGCCTACCTGGTAAGGTTTGAACAACAACAAAATGAATATCGATAACAAATAACCATTCTTCCGCCAATCAAAGTAGTCCTTCAGTCGCGACATAAGCAGAAGGGTTGCCAAGCAACACACAGACTCAGCAACACAGAGACGCTGTTTGGCGCGGTAATACTGTGATGTGGTCACAGGTGTCTGAGTTGTTTATAGAGTATTTTACAACGGCTTTGAACGCGGCTCAGCCAATCATAATCAAGGACCGGAACTATCCGTTTTATGATGTCCATTTTGCACTGGCCTTTTGGACTGTTGGCCTTGTCTGTACTGTGAAACTGTGAGTTGCTAATATCTCTCACCAACATCAGCAAGATACATTTCTGTATATTTAGTATAATTGGTGATTAAAATGATTCTGATAATTACACGTTCTAGTTTATTAAATAAATAACATTTGGTCACATTTTTTGTATGTTTCCTGTTACAGGTGCTGGTTGAAAATGGGACCAAAGAGGGCCATCGGATACTTATGGAGGCCAGAGACATTTTATTAAAGGTATTCAGATTAAACCCCCATTTCACCTGAATATAACGGCTCCTAAATCATTTTGATGGTACAGTGACTTCTAATAGGGTGAATGGCACCTCTATCATTCCCAGTCTGTGCCCTGTTCGCCTGTTACTGCAGTAGGTAACTTTGAGGCTGCGTCCTGGAGCCTCGAAGTTACCTGGATGTAACTCCATTTCCTGCTGCAGCTCCTTCATATTAAAAGCTTTCTGCTGACAAATTAACGGCACGCGAAGAACGTATAGGAAGTGAAATGTGTTCGCTCTGAGTGTACCGCTCTGAGTTAGCAAGATGGATTAGCAGTGGATTTGTATTCTTGAATAAAACAAGTTGACACAGCTACATTGGAGCTATTTTCCCAGCAAATAAACACTGCAGAGGTTAGCAAAGTAGGGAGAACACAAACAGTAAAATAAGGCTGAACAATCGGAACATACAAACAGGAAAGTAAGTAGCATAGTTAGCATCCTGTAATTACCAATTGTGGACACAGAGGCCGATGTTGCTGCTGCTCAGCAGATTTCGACATGTTGTGGCTTTAACTATCTTAATGCAAAATATTTTTTACCCAGTTCCTGGAAGCAGACTGACTGTATTCTCTCTCTGCTGCCTACAGAAACAAGAGAAGACCGTCCATGACACCAGAGCAGCGTCAGTGTTTGCCCCCGTACGTGTTTACGTCCCACTTCTAAATATTAACATGCATAATCAATGACCAGTGTTACAGTGTGTTTACATCCCACTTCTATAGATTAACATACATAATCAATGACCAGTGTTACAGTGTGTTTACATCCCACTTCTATAGAGTAACATACATAATCAATGACCAGTGTTACAATGTGTTTACATCCCACTTCTATAGATTAACATACATAATCAATGACCAGTGTTACAATGTGTTTACATCCCACTTCTATAGATTAACATACATAATCAATGACCAGTGTTACAGTGTGTTTACATCCCACTTCTATATATTAACATACATAATCAATGACCAGTGTTACAATGTGTTTACGTCCCACTTCTATAGATTAACATACATAATCAATGACCAGTGTTACAATGTGTTTACGTCCCACTTCTATATATTAACATACATAATCAATGACCAGTGTTACAATGTGTTTACGTCCCACTTCTATAGATTAACATACATAATCAATGACCAGTGTTACAATGTGTTTACGTCCCACTTCTATATATTAACATGCATAATCAATGACCAGTGTTACAATGTGTTTACGTCCCACTTCTATAGATTAACATGCATAATCAATGACCAGTGTTACAATGAGTTTACATCCCACTTCTATATATTAACATGCATAATCAATGACCAGTGTTACAATGAGTTTACATCCCACTTCTATATATTAACATGCATAATCAATGACCAGTGTTACAGTGTGTTTACATCCCACTTCTATATATTAACATGCATAATCAATGACCAGTGTTACAGTGTGTTTACATCCCACTTCTATAGATTAACATACATAATCAATGACCAGTGTTACAATGTGTTTACATCCCACTTCTATAGAGTAACATACATAATCAATGACCAGTGTTACAATGTGTTTACGTCCCACTTCTATAGATTAACATACATAATCAATGACCAGTGTTACAATGTGTTTACGTCCCACTTCTATATATTAACATGCATAATCAATGACCAGTGTTACAATGTGTTTACGTCCCACTTCTATAGATTAACATGCATAATCAATGACCAGTGTTACAATGTGTTTACGTCCCACTTCTATATATTAACATGCATAATCAATGACCAGTGTTACAATGTGTTTACGTCCCACTTCTATATATTAACATACATAATCAATGACCAGTGTTACAATGTGTTTACATCCCACTTCTATATATTAACATGCATAATCAATGACCAGTGTTACAATGTGTTTACATCCCACTTCTATATATTAACATGCATAATCAATGACCAGTGTTACAGTGTGTTTACATCCCACTTCTATATATTAACATGCATAATCAATGACCAGTGTTACAGTGTGTTTACATCCCACTTCTATATATTAACATGCATAATCAATGACCAGTGTTACAGTGTGTTTACATCCCACTTCTATATATTAACATGCATAATCAATGACCAGTGCTCTGCTGTTTCTCCAGTGTCCTCATGAACTGATGTGTCCGAAGCTGGCCCATCCGTCCGAACTGCCCTGCAACTTTAACCAGCCGTACCATCCTCTGGCATTACCTGGGGTGAGATACAACTCTAGAGAATTAGATGCTGAATTACATGTCTTGTCTGTGGTGCTTTGTTTGAGAGGCAAACTAATTATCCAATGTTAGTTAGTGGATTTGTTCAACTAACTTTAGGACTATTATTCCTTCTTCTTGCTGCTTGGTGCTAAGCACTCATTGCTGTGGTGTTCTTCAATGTAGGTTGAAGTGTGAGAGTAGCAAAATGGAAGTTAATTATATGTAACACAGATGTATTACTTGAAAGAAACAGATATTTAAAGCACTGAATAACAGATGCCACATCAATCATATTGCCTTTCAGCACCCTGAGCGACAGATAGAGAAGTTCAGCTACCTGGTTCTGACCCGGTCAGAGCAGCCGGAGGCAGACGCAGAGGGTCTGGACTGGGCCCGGCTCACCGGCCCGGTGCTGTGCAAAACCAGACACGTTCACTGTCACATGTGCTGTCCCGACGGACAGCTGCGCCACCTGGTGGTCACTGCCAGGAAACACAGCAGGTACAACTCTGTCTGACTCACGCTACCTCCGTACTAGCATGTTTGTAGTCGACAGTAAATCCCCCTGAACTCAGTTTACCATCACTTTTGATCAAGGATTCATAACCCCAACCTTTAGGGCGTGTGTCCACAACTATTTATTTATGTCGATGGTCCACAAGAGCTTTTTTTTTCTTGGCGCCCACGTTTTTTTTGTTCCCAATGAGGAGAACGCTCCGACCTTTTTGTGCGGCTGCTCCAAGCGCTTCTAGTTGAAAATCTAGGGATTTGTCACCCTGGTAACCACGAAGTCAAGAAAATGGAGGAGAAGCTTGTTCTTGCTGTGTGGCTTCATCACGAGTTGTACAATATATATCTCACAGAAACAGAAAAGCTCATTTGTGTGTAGTTAATGTCATGAAAACAGCACTGGAACGTTTTTTTTTATGTGGCGCTGGGATGAAGCGCTCCCCAGCGCTGTTCTGCCAGGAAAAAAAGCTATGTGGACACACGCCATGTCGCCCTTATTTGTAGTCTCTAAAAATCCACACCTTTTAAAGCCAATATAGTACACCAATCTGTGATCAGGTTTGAAATACATTTTGATTTTTGCTTCACCTGCCAAGGGCTGGTAATTTACCTGGGTTAGGATCAGCTTAATTTTTAAATCTCTCTTTTTTTAATCAAATAATATTTTACCAAAATGAATATACTAACTATTTTTCATATACCGGTAAATAGAAATTTTCATAGACTTGCTCACTCACCTGAACAACTTTGCAAATCATCATGAAGTGAAGCAGAACTCAAATTGCAAGAAAGCATTCATTCAAAACGAAGGTTCAAAGTTTGAGAACTGCAGGCAAAGATAAAAGTGTATATCTATATTGTAGTCTTAAAAACTTAACAGCCAGTGATTTGATTTATTTGCCAGGCACTAATTTTATTAACATTTGGCACTAGTCACATGTTAATTTCAGATCCAGTCTATAAGTAGTATTTATTATTGTCTGCATTGTCAGATTAATGTGAAAAATATAACTATGGTCACGGTCTTGGAGTTCATTGTTTGCCCATCTCTTAATTTACCACCGAATGAGTGACTCATTCATATTTCCCTGACTCTTGGTGATGTTATTGATGTATTTTCTTACTCTTATCAGAGACGTGTACCGCTGCGCCCGGAGCAGTGACTGGGGAGATCAACTTCCAATCATCCAGCAAGAGGAGGCAGACGTCCAGAGTGATTCAGAGTCAACAGATCAGGAATAAACTTTAACACTGACATAAGGATGACCTACAGAGACTCATCAGCTGTTGGCTAACCAGAACATTGTGTTTATGAATGAAGAGCCACCTAATTGACCTCCTTTGATTCCATACAGACAGACTTTGGCTTATAGGACCTCATCCTCAATGAGGTTGATTCTTCTTCTTATATATATCATCAGTTTAGGTCATGGAGATGTGTATCACCCTAAACATTTGGGTTAGTAAAGACTATTCTGCAAATAAAAGGTACAAACTCACCTGGCTGCATTAACCTCCACTGCATCCCTATTGGCATTATTAGCATGTCTTGTGCTGAAAAGTAACATCTGCAGTCTAGTAACTAGTAATATGGATATGGAGTGAAAGGCAATGTCTAAATCTCAGACATCTCTGGTCAGTATGTGCCCAGCAGTACACTGAAGTACAGTGATCCTGTGATGAATTTGATCAATTATACAATAGGAATATCAAAACAAAACTGTAAAGAATGATCCCATAAGAAAAAGAGTTGAGATAACTGATTGACATTTTATGCCTTTTTGTTGTTGCTGTAAAAAGTTGTCCTCCAAACAGTAGTTTGGAAGAAAGCTGCTGAAAATTGATTTTTGTGATCCCACCAAAGAGCACCTTCATCACACCTGTTTGGACTAAAGCACTCTCTGAACCTTTTCTTTCTTCGGTGGAGTTTCAACTGATACAGGGGTGACTGGATAATGACTGAATTATATTTTTTGGGTGAACCATTCCAAAACTATCCTTTAGCGATCATCTTGGAAGATTTCAGTATCATTCTCTTTCTACCTATGGAATAGTTGAAACATTGAATTTATATGTGCACATACTTATGATATAGGCCAGGTTTTCATAGGTTCTCGACACAAGTTCACACAACGTAGATTTAAATGGCTTTCACACCTTTAATTAACCTTCAATTACACTGCAAAGGTGATTGGGGGTGGGACGGTTGAGCATAAACGGGCATAAACTGAGGGAACTCAAGAGGCCTACATCCGACCAGACGTAACTGTGAAACCTTTACTTTATTGCGATCTAGTGGACAAAATGTGATACTGCAACTCCTCTTTTACATTGGGGCTTATTGATTATTATTGATGTGTGGAGGTTGGTTTAGTAGATTTGTTTTGATCTTCCCTTGTGAATAGAAACATATGAACAAAATATAGCAATCGTATACTTACATATAATTATAAATCATATGTGATGCATAATTCAGGAGCTAATCCCCCCACTAGCCTATCGAAATATATGCTGTAGACCAGCATGTTAGTATTTATTTATTTATTTATTTATTTAGTCAATTCAACTGAACTTGACAGGGTTTCCACAATCTTAGTGATAGACGCCGTCCCTACATGAGAACTTTAGCTGTGAAATGCATAGTCTTGCAACATTAATACGCTATTCAGGCCATTCAAGCTGCATGCATACGGCTACGCCCAATACAATGTGTATTGTGCCTCAAGGTGGTTCTATATTAACGATATCCCTGACTGTATAAGTGCAAAGTAGTTTGTATGTGTGAAGTAAAATAAAAAGGTGTGAATGGGTGCAGTTAGGCTGGTCCTTCACATGAGGGAGACAGAGCTCCGTGTGTGTGTGTGTGTGTGCGTGTGTGTGTGTGTGTGTGTGTGTGTGTGTGTGTGTGTGTGTGTGTGTGTGTGTGTGTGTGTGTGTGTGTGTGTGTGTGTGTGCGTGTAGCGTCAGATTGCAACAATGTAACTTTCTTCCCTCCCTTCAATGAATTGCATCAATGTTGCAATTCACAGAATCCGGACACGGTTCTTTTCGGAAAATCAGTTCTGGTGCATCTCCATCTTCTCCGAGACGACAACTTTACGGCTATAAGAAGTACTTAGGATTTTAATTTATTAGATCGTACTCGTTTCTTATTGGGCTGTGGCACAACACGTGACCAGAAACAGATGAAAAGACGCATTCTAGTGTTCTTTAAAAATGTTTCATATTTTGCGTTTTGATACCGTTTTACTCATAACCGGCTGAACAGCATTTTCTTTATATTTTGTTCTGTGGTCTTGCTTAGAAATTCAGTAGAAAACCGCGACAGAGAGAGACACCTCGGAGAATGCCCCCGTCGCTCCGAAAGCATTGCGGTATCGCTTCTCGGCCTTTTGGCTAAGATCAAGTGTAGTATCTGTTCTTATCAGTTTAATATCTGATACGTCCCCTACCCGGGGACCATATATTAAATTGATTTTTGGAACTGGGAGATGGAATAGGGGCTTGCTCCGTCCACTCCACGCATCGACCTGGTATTGCAGTACCTCCAGGAACGGTGCACCCCCTCTCTCTGTGAAAAGGAAATCATTTTTGTTTTGTTAACATGCTGCAAAGCTACGAAATTACTCATAAGTGTGTTCTGTAACAGTGTTCTGTTGCTACTTGCACTTGTTTTGCGACTAGATGTTCCATTCAAAACATGATGCTGTAAAGAAAAGTTACTTTGTAATATTGGAGGCAGTCCCTCCGAACACGCACGCACACACGCGCGCGCACGCACGCACGCACACACACACACACACACACACACACACACACACACACACACACACACACACGCACCTCCGTCAGGTCACCCGCATGGATGCGCATAGCTGTGGCCGGCCAAAATTCTGCGCCACTGAATGTGTGTGTGTGTGTGTGCGTGTATGTGCGTGTGTGTGTGCGTGCGCGCGTGTTCGGAGGGACTGCCTCCAATATTACAAAGTAACTTTTCTTTACAGCATCATGTTTTGAATGGAACATCTAGTCGCAAAACAAGTGCAAGTAGCAACAGAACACTGTTACAGAACACACTTATGAGTAATTTCGTAGCTTTGCAACATGTCACCCAAACAAAAATGATTTCCTTTTCACAGAGAGAGGGGGTGCACCGTTCCTGGAGGTACTGCAATACCAGGTCGATGCGTGGAGTGGACGGAGCAAGCCCCTATTCCATCTCCCAGTTCCAAAAATCAATTTAATATATGGTCCCCGGGTAGGGGACGTATCAGATATTAAACTGATAAGAACAGATACTACACTTGATCTTAGCCAAAAGGCCGAGAAGCGATACCGCAATGCTTTCGGAGCGACGGGGGCATTCTCCGAGGTGTCTCTCTCTGTCGCGGTTTTCTACTGAATTTCTACGCAAGACCACAGAACAAAATATAAAGAAAATGCCGTTAAGCCGGTTATGAGTAAAACAATATCAAAACGCTAAATATGCCTTTTTTTTTAAGAACACCAGAATGCGTCTTTTCATCCGTTTCTGGTCACGTGTTGTGCCACAGCCCAATAAGAAACGAGTACGATCTAATAAATTAAAATCCTAAATACTTCTTTTAGCCTAAAGTTGTCGTCTCGGAGAAGATGGAGATGCACCAGAACTGATTTTCCGAAAAGAACCGTGTCCGGATTCAGTGAATTGCAACATTGTTGCAATTCATTGAAGGGAGGGAAGAAAGTTACATTGTTGCAATCTGACGCTTCACACACACACACACACACACACACACACACACACACACACACACACACACACACACACACACACACACACACACACACACACACACACACACACACACACACACACACACACACACACACACACACACACACACACACACACACACACACACACACACACACACACACACACACGGAGCTCTGTCTCCCTCGTGTGAAGGACCAGGCTAACTGCACCCATTCACACCTTTTTATTTTACTTCACACATACAAACTACTTTGCATTGTATAGGGGGCAGGATTTTTTAATTAGGTGATTGATTGCATCATCAGTGATGATGTCATCAGTGATGTCATCTTTCCTGGCTGAGGCTATAGAGAGCCCGAGGGATGACGTATTTTTGTAGTCGGAACTAGAGCCCGACCGATATATCGGTCCACCGATATTATCGGCCGATAACCGATATATCGGTGTTGGTTGATCGCTTCTCGGCCTTTTGGCTAAGAAGATCAGATCAAGCCCAGGTAGAAGAAACAACTCATCCCAACCAACAGGTGGCAATGGCGTCAGCATTGGCCACTATGCAGTCGGCGGAGATTCCCCGGACTTAGCTTAAAAAACACGCTGCGTTTTGAATCGACGGAGAAAGAAAGTGTTTTGCCAAACAGAGTTACTTTTGGAAGAAGCATGCTTTTCGACGCCTTGAAACTGAGACCAGACGACCTCCTCTGCTTGCAACAGAACATAGCTAGTGGCTACTACGATGTGACTTTCACTACCTTTCCCCGCATGGAGGAAGCACGTGAGCTAGCCGTGCAGCTAGCTAGCTCGACTCTGAAGCCTTTCCAAGTTTTGTCGTTGTGTCGGAACAACAACCGTATCGTGACCGTCCACATGTACAACCCCTGGGTGGGGGAAGAGACACTCCGCTGCTTCCTCGGCAGGTACGCTAAGGTTTTGCCTGGTGTCAAAGAGATAAAAGACGCTCTGGGCATTTGGACGGGGAAGAGGCAGTTTCGAATTCAACTGAAAGATGAGCCCGGCGGACATGATGGATACGCACACCCCCCAGCCTCCTTCTCCATCGGAGGAAACCGTGGGTTTCTCATGTACGCTGGGCAGCCACGCTTTTGCAGGAAATGTAACACACACGGACACGTGGCAGAGAACTGCACGCAGACCCGCTGCCGGAACTGTGGGGGGTTGGGACACAGCATGAGAGACTGTCATGAAGCGAAAAAATGTGACCTGTGTGGTTCGGAAGAACACCTTGCAAGGCACTGTCAGCAACCAATGTCCTACGCTGTGGTGCTAAGAGACAAAGCGGCTACACCTAATGGACAGGGCGGGGAAGACGCCACAGTGGAGTCGGAAGGACTGAGAGACATTGAGGTGGCGCTACAAGAATTGAGAGAGGAATGTGAGAAGACACGGATACCGACGGAGACAGGACAAGAACAAGAAGGACAGAGCAGCACACGTGAAGACCAGAGCACACGTGAAAAACGTGCAAAGACACAGACAGCGACAGGACAAGAAGACCAGAGCACACGTGAGGAACCTGTAAAGACACAAACGGAGACAAGACAAGACCACAGCAGTACTGAGAAGATCAGCGAGACCGAGATAGCCAACACGCCAGCCACTGCCAGCGACGAACAGGAGCCAGGGAAGAGAGACAGCGCGGGGACGGACGTCCAGGTAGCCCCGGGTCCACTGACCCCAGCCCAAGACGAGTGGAGCCTGTCGAAAGGCCAACGAGGACGGAGGAGAAAGAAAAGAAAACTAATGAGCCCCAACACCCCACCACTAACGACACCAGATCAACAACTACCCACCAGCAACAAATACAGCACTCTACAGGAGGAAGATGAGCTCAGCGTCAGTGAAGAAGATGATGGGCTCAGCGAAGGTGACAACGAACAGACAGAAGGCCCCTCCCAGCTGTCCGGAGCCAGCTCGGGCATCCCCCCCAGTGGTTTCCCGGCCGCTCCACACAGCCAGGAGGTGACAGGTGGAGAAAGACGACGCTCCAACAGGTTATTCTCTCAGTCTCCCTTCAAGGCTTCTTCTGCACCAGAGACTGAAAGTGGAAGAAAAGGAGATCCTTAATGTGAGTTTTTTTTTCCAACTGATAAGCTAACTCTAATGTATATACACCCCGCATAAATGTAGGCTAATGGGTTTTAAAATCATCACCCTGAACGTCAGAGGGATTCAAAAAACAACTAAAAGAGCTACAGTTTTTTCCCATTTAGCCACACTTGATTTTGCCGTTTGTTTACTACAAGAAGTTCACTTGAGAAATGAAAACGACATTTCTGACTTCACTAAAGAGTGGATAAAGGGGGATTCCAGGTGGAGCGTGGGGGGAGTGTATTCTTCTGGGGTGGGAATATTATGTGGAAATAAGCAGGACATGGAAATAAAAAGTAGCTTTTCTCCTGTCCAGGGCAGGGTTTTGGTGGTTGATTTAAACTGGAAAGGGGAACGAATAAGAATAATTAACGTATACGCACACACACAACCTGAAGCCCGTAGGGAACTCCTGAATTCACTGGACAATTGCTTTATGACAAACAGAATTGTATACGTCGCAGGTGATTTCAACACCTCACTTGATAAAGGAAGTAATGTGTTGCCACTCAAATCCCTGTTGGGGAAATTTAACCTTACAGATGCATACAGAGTGTCTAACAAAAAGGAACCTGGCTTCACGTGGGAAAATAGCAGAGGGAACAGGAGTCGAATAGACGATGTTTTCATCCCACAGGGTACAAAAGGTTTATCTGTTCAAATATCTCCTGTGTTTTACACAGACCACAATTTCCTTTCTGTCACGATAGACCTAAACACACAAAAATATGGTAAAGGCTACTGGAAGCTAAACAACGATATATTATTAGACAAAGAATTCAGAGATAATTTTCGAAACTTTTTTGGAACATGTGTAGAGTTGAAGACTTTATATCACTCGGTCATGGAGTGGTGGGATGACACAAAAAATAGAATAAAACGGTACATATCCGATTTTTGTAAGGAAAGATCCAAAAATCAATATAAGTCATTTTACAACTTACAAAAAGAGATTCAGAATGTATATATTGAAAACAACACATCGGGAACAAAGATAGATAGAGATATTTTAAACTTGCTACAAAGGAAACAACAGGACATGTTTGAACAGAGAGCTCAAACCTTTGCTTTCAAGTTGCAGAGGGAGAAACACGAAGAAGATGAGAAATGCTCTGCATACTTCTTTAAAACAGTACGTGCACGGGGAAAAAAGAGGGTAATACAGGGGTTAAAGAAAGAGAATGGTGATTTATGTGTGGACAGAGAGGAGATAGTGGAAATGGCTAGGCTGCATTGTGGCAAACTCTTCCAAGCGGAAGATATTGATATAGAAAAAGGCAACAAATTTATAGAATATTTAGACAAAAGCATATCACAGGAAATTAGACAGGAATTGGATAAAGAACCAAAAATAGAAGAGTTATATGTTGCTCTAAAGTCTATGAAGGACAATAAAGTACCAGGAATAGATGGACTTACAAAATAATTTTATGTGTCTTTCTGGGATTTAGTAGGGTGTCACCTGCTGGAAGTATACAATGATATTTACAAATCTGGCAAAATGAATAGGAGCATGCGTGAGGGAGTGGTATCCTTGCTATACAAAAAAGATGACCCAACGTTACTAGCGAATTACCGGCCACTCACAATGTTGTGTGTGGATTATAAAATATTGAGCAAAGTCATCACTAACCGTCTATCCACAGCTATGCCCTTTATAGTGGGAGTGGATCAGATAAGTGGAGTTAAAGGGAGAAAAATCACATGGAATATCCAACTACATAGAGACATTCTGGCCTACATAGAAGACAGAAACCTGTCAGTAATTTGTGTTAGCATAGATCAACAAAAAGCCTTCGACCGAGTTAACCACTCCCTGTTAATGAGGATTTTAGATCGATTTGAATTTGGCTCCAAATTCACA